>NC_054469.1:216233047-216285547 GCF_017639515.1 Carcharodon carcharias | reverse complement strand
GAAATTCATTGGGGTAGAAGCAGGAAAATGGTGGGGTTCCCACCTGCCTGATTAAATCCCCTCTCCACTTCCAGACTTGCCACTGGGGAGTGCATTAAATGCCACTCAATGAGTCATTATGGCACATAAAGAGGCCACTCTGTCCATCAAGTCCAGATCTTTCTACAGCAATCCAGTCAGTCCCATTTCCCTGCTCTACTCCCCATAACCCTGCAAGTTTATTTTTCACAAGTGGTCATCTAACATCCTTTTGAAATCAGTCATCATTTCCACTTCCATAACCCTCATAGGCCATGAGTTCCAGGTTATCACCACTTGCTGTTCAAAAAAAAGTGTTACTAATCCTTCTTTCAGTATGTCAAACAGGTTGCAAAAGATTGGCTCTTTAAAGGCAAAACAATGCATTGCTAACAGTGGAATAACATGAAGAATTCATAATTAGAAAACATAAATTCTAGGATGAATCTCAAGATCAACTTTAGTTCGTTGATACTGTTATTTTATACCTTAAGGTACAGTAACACAGGGAGCTAATGGACCATCTGGATGCTCATAATTAACAAAAATTACAATCTGGCTGTCATCAAATCCAATTAAGTCCTTTAGAAATGCATACATATTCTTTAAGATGATTCTCAAACTTTAACTAGTCTTGCTCCTTCGAGAATGATGGGAATCTAACCTAAGCAGAGTTTTAAATGATAAATTTGACCTTCACTCTCAGCACTATTTAGGCATTATTCCTAACTGCCAATTTAAGGCTGGACAGGATGACTTATTTTTGCCTTAGTTTCCTGCAAATGCCAACAGCCTGACAGAGGCAAGAACATTCTGACACTGCGGGACCAACCAAAATCAAAAGAATCGTCTCATGTAATGGTTCCTGCAGGTTGTGATGACACGTGTGCTGGGAAAAGCATGTAGTTTCCTTTGAGCTATGTCCCTGAGTCAGAAAGGGTTCACTGACTTGCGCCTTGTCAGTGTTGACCAGGTGAGAGATGTCGAAAGGACTAAGGCTGCTGGTGGATGCCACTCAAGGGCTGAAATAATTGAGTGGGAAGTGACTGATCCTACATAGTGGAGGCCGAGTTAGAAAGTCTGTGAGATTTTATATGGCCCCACATTTGAGCAAGAAGTAACGCGAGTGCTTGTAACTATGTGAGTTGTATCTTTGATGTCTCAACTATTTAAAGTGAAATTTACCTCTTTGTTTGAAATATCCCCCACCTGTTCATCAATAAGAATTATGTTCATTTTAGTTTGTTTTTTAAAAGGTGGAATCTGGCCTATCAGTTTTCCTTCTCTTGTCTTCATGGTAATTCCTTTCTTCTTAAAATGTTATTGGTCTCCAGAGGGAGCATAACAAGCTTTTATCTAAGATACATAACAACTTGCATTTACGTAGAACTCCTAATGAAAGAATATCTCAGTTCACAATAGAAAGAAATGGGCAAAGTGACCCAGAAAATTTGATGTTTGGACATTCCAGGCCCAAGGAGATTTACAAGAAACTTTTGAGATCTGAGTAAGAACCAGTAAGTTCAATGATTTCAGAATAGAATTCCAGAGAACCCGGTACAATTACCCTCAAACAGTGGGAAAATGGTAATCCTAAGTCAGTGAAATGAAGGGTATCGGCTGGGATTTATGGCAGGAAACAGTTGCGCAAGTCAAGTGGGGGACATTCATAGAGAAAATTGTTGAGTTAATCTTCACACTGTAACCTCCGAATACTTGTTCTGAAGACGTGATGTGTCTCGATATTCTTTTGGATTAATTCACTTTATTTTGTTTTGTCTTATAGACCTTGCTTAAAGCTCTTTCTAAAAGACAAATGAGGTAAAAGACCATGGCCAGGGCTTTCTGGCCCTGCTGTGGGGGATACGGCATTGCAGCCAAGAGTCCATTGACTTTTGGTGAGTCTGGGCAATCCTAGCAGTGGGCTGGGCCAGAAAATCACACCTCGTACAGTGGAGCAGGACAAGGGAGTAGATCCATTTGGAGAGCATTGGAAGGGGTGGGAGTGGGAGGAATAATGTTGCAAGAAGCCTCTCCATCTGAGAAAATGAGAGCTGATCACTGTGAGGAATTAGCAGACTCACTTTATAAGTGAAGGAGAGTCATATTTGATTCAAAATGTTAACTCTGTTCCTTTCTCCACAGATGCTGCCTGATCTGCTGAGTATTTCCAGCATTTTCAGTTTTTATTTCAGATTTCCAGCATCCACAGCATTTTGCTTTTATTTCTCCTTATAAAGACCTAGATCCTCCAACTCTAATCAACAAGGAATATTTGAAGAAGTTAGAGCTAGAAATATGTGTCAAGCAATGGTTCAAAATAGCTGATTTTGGATCGGCTGCCAATATTATGCAGAACCTGATATTCAGTTTCGCTTCAGTCAATGGAACACAGAAATCCAGCTGGAAGCAAACAAGACCCCAACACAGGGTCTAAAGACCGAGGATCAGCTCTCTCAAAATATCTGAACACCAGTGCCTCAAGAAACTTAGACTTTCACTGCAGGTTGTTGCTGAAACCAGCAGCCTCCTGGAACAGGACTTCCTACCTACTCTTCTCCTTAGACAGACCCATGAGATCGAGGATGACTTGCTTCCACTCTGGTTTGATGGATTCTGAGGTGGCTGATAAGTCCCAATGAGTGACCTGCAGACTCTGCCACATGCGGGGCAGGTGGTACTTAAAGGTTCGGGTGGATGAGCTGTTTGGAGGTCTGTGCTCTCTCTCCAATGCTTCTGCATGTTCCCAACAAAATTTCTCGATGTGTTCGGTCCCTTCCCAAATTAACTCTTCTATTTGGTCGGTCACATGCCAGGGTCTCTCATGAGTCAGTAGAGATGTTTGACCTCTTCAGGGATGCTTTGAGAATACCCCTAAAGTGTTTACCCTGTACTCCTGGAAGTCTCCTGCTGTGACCGAGTACCGAACAGAACAGTTGTTTTGGGATTCTGGTGTCAGGCAGGTGAACAATGTGTCCTGCATGGCAGAGCTGGTTCCGAGTGATTAGCTCCTCAATGCTGGTCATGTTTGATTGGAAGAGGATGCTTATGTTCGACCGCCTTTCTTGCCACTAGACTTGGAGGATTCTACAAAGGCACAGCTGGTGGCACATCTCCAGTGCTTTGAGGTGCCTGCTGTGGGTTGTCCAAGTCCCTGAAGCATACAGGAGTGCAGTAGTCACTGCTGCCTGGTAAACTGTCAATTTAGACTTGGATTTGAGATCCTGGTCCTCAAATACTCTTTTCCTCAGTCAGCCGAAGGCTGAGCTGGCGTATTGAAGGTGATGAGGATTTTTATCATCTCTGTCTGCCTTTGACGAGAAGTGGCTCCAAGATATGGCAGATCAATATTTTCCTTGCCAATTGCTAACAAGGTGTGGCCTGTCTGTCCCTAAAAATTTTTTTATCTTTTTTTTGCTTCATAGACTTTAATTCCAAGTTTTCCAGAACTGAACATGAACTTCAATTCAAGCCTCATCATACAAGCCAGCATGGACTAGATGGGCTGAACGGCCTGTTTTAATATTGTATGGCCTTATGTAATACGTTGTTATTGGGCTTTATTCAATTGACCATTTGCTGATTTTGCATATTGACTTTCTTGATGCAACAAAATATTGTTGATTTAATAGTTAAATATTTATGAGGGCTGCTGGTTTTGTCATTGCAGATATTCAGAACCAGGGGTGCCAGCATGAGAAATCCAATATCATACTTTGAGGAAAGAAGAGTCTGAAGCCAGTCAGTACCTTAAAACAGCTTTATTCCCAAGCTTGCAGAGCAAAGACACAGACTCCGCCAATTCCCTTTCCCTTCCTTTCATTTCCCCCTTCCTCCACTCCCCACTTCCTCCACTCCCCCCTTGCTTCCCCACACAACACCCCCCCCACCCCCACCCAAACCCACCCCCAGCCCCACCAACACATTTAGAGGAAAGGCTGAGCAGGTTGGCACTATACTCTTTGGAATTTAGAAGAATGAATGTGATCTTTTTGAAGCACATAAGATACTGTGGGCATAACAGGGTAGATATGAGAGAATCTTTCCCCTTATGGGGAATCTTGAAAAAAGGAGAACAATTTCGGAATACAGGGTTTCCCATTTAAAATGTTGATGAGGAGGAATTTTGTTTCTCAGAAGGCTGTTAACCTTTGGAATTCTCTTCCCCACAGAGCAGTGGAGACTGGGTCATTGAATATATTCAAGGCTGAATTAGACAGATTTTTGATCTACGAGGAAGTCAGGGGTTATGGGGCAGACAGGAAAGTGGAGTTAAGATCACAATCAGATCAGCCATGATCTTATTGATCTTATTGGTGGAGCAGGCTCGAGGGCCAAATGAACTACCCCTGCCCCAATTCCTTATGATCTTATGTTATTATCATTACTATATGCCAATTGTCTATTTTTAAAAACTGTGATATATTTTAAAACAAGGACGGAGCTGTAATACTATACCACCTTTCACAACCACAGGATGTCTTAAAGTGCATTCCAGCCAATGACGTACTTTTGAAGTGTAGTCGCTATTGTCATGTAGGAGACGCAACAGCCAATTTGCACACAGCAATTTCCCATGAACAGCAATGTGATAGTGATTAGGTAATGTTAGTTGAGGGGTAAAAATTGCTCAGGACACTGGGGAGAACGCATTCCCTTGGTCTTCAAAATTGTGCAAAGAGAACTTTTACATGTTCCTGAGAGGGCGTATTTTGTAAGTGCGTGCTCCAGATCTGCTGCATTATCCACTAGGAATGTCATGCCGCTCCCCATGCTTTGTGTTGCAGATAAAAAGTCATGGAAAACTTACCTTGATTTCCTTCCGGGTGTTTTTCACAGGGGATGTCCCCTGTTGGGAAAGTACATGTAAGGCTCACAATATGGGTGACATGTTTCTGGGTCACATGCAAACATACTGGAAGCCTCCCATTCTGGAAGGAAAGTTAGGCAGCTTCCTTTCCTCTGAATCAACTGATATTCTGCCTAGTACACACAGGGAAACTACTCTTATGTGCCCAACATGACATCAAACTTCAGTGATTGTTGTCCAAGATTCACAACAGAAATTGTGGTTACTAGAAAATATAAGGGGCAACCTCTACTCTTTGTATATTTTACAGTTGGACATATATTCAGCACTCAATTACCAGTTTATATAAGCCTTCTGCTCTTCATATTTTTTCACAAAGTAACAAAAGTCCTCCTAGAAAAATCACAAAGTACTTGTACACAATTTATTATGTTGAAATACTCTGGTTAGGTAAGTGCTCCAGCAGCCATTATACTCACAAGCAAGAGCCCCATTAATCTGCTTTTCTGTCAGATTATTGTGCACTGAAGCTAAGAGAAACCTTGACCTGATCGAACTGACTGCATCCACATCAGTTTAGATTTCTACAACAGATTTTCATCCGTTCTTGAATCAATACCCTTAAATCTTTTTGATAAGACAAACACACTTCCTTGAACTGTGGATAAAACTGGCTGTAATGACTTTTGCTACAGTAACTCTTCCATTCTGTGCAACACACCAGCTCTTCATGAGTATGTGAGGACCTGAGTGTTAATTAAGTTCAGGGTTTGTTGAAACTGCTTCATCATTTGTCCATGACATGATGTCACCATTACAGCACCAATTCCCCCATCAGGCTGCAATGTTAAATAGGCCAACTCTCGGGGTGAGAAGCCCTCCCGTGACTAAATTAAACCAAGCTGAGATGGTCGGAGTCAGGAACACATGGAAAATGTGGTGTGATACCCCCCCTCATCACCCCACCTTCCCCCACACCCCCCAACAAAGCAGCATCTGAAACCCGAAGTACACCACTTCTGGGAAAGGGTTAAAATCTACCCCATAGTTGCAATAGTAGAAGAAGGCACTTTCATAAAGACAACAGACAACAGACCTACAAAATGCATGAGGATGGATAAACTCCAGCTTTTTATTAAATATTTTGTCATAATTCTAATGCCCAAAATTGGTATTTTTCAAAATAAATTATGAATATACAAACATACAAATTATGAGCAGGAGTTGGCTATTCGGCCTGTCAAGCCTGCTCTGCCATTAAATAAGACTGATTGTGGCCTCAACTCTACATTCTGTCTACCCCCGATAAACTTTGACTCCCTTGTTAGTCAAGAACCTATCTCCATCCGCCTTAAAAACATTCAATGACCCTGCCTCCACTGTGGAAGAGAATTCCAAAGACTCATGACCCTCTGAGAGAAATAAATTCTTCTCATCCCCATCTAAAATGGGAGACCCCTTATTTTTAAAGTGTGTCCCTTAGTTCTAGTCTCTCCCACAAGGGGAAACATCCACTCAGCATCCAACCTGTCAAGTCCCCTCAGATCTCAATAAGATCACGTCTCAATCTTCTGAACGCCGATGGATACAGGCCCAGCCTGTCCAACCTTTACAGGTAAGATCACCCCACTCCACCCTGGGTATCTTTCGAGTTCTCTGAACTTCTTCTAAGGCATTGATATAATTTCTTAAATAAAGGTGCCAAAACTGTACTCGGCACTCCAGATACGGTCTCGCCGATGTCATGTACAACTGCAGCAAAACATCCCTACTTGTAAGCTCCATTCCCCCTGAAATAAATGCCAACATTCCATTTACCTTCCTAATCACGTGCTGTGCCTGTATACTAACTTTTCGTGAATCATGTACCATGGCATCCAGACCCCTCTGTACCTCAGAGTTCTATAACGTCTCTCCATTTAAATAACATTCACCTTTTCTATTTTCCAAAGTGAACAAGTTCACATTTTCCCACATTATACTCAATCTCTCAAATTTTTACCCACTCACTTAACCTGTCTATATCCCTTTTAGCCTCCTTATGTCCTCCTCACCAACTTTCTTTCCTACCTATCTTTGTATGATCAGCAAATTTAGCTACCATGCATTCAGTCTCTTCATCCAAGTCATTGATGTAAATTGTAAATTGATTGTTGAAGACAAATCTAGGTCCCTTACAGACTGAAATGGGAATTTATAATGGGGAACAAAGAAATGGCTGACCAACTAAATGCATACTTTGGTTCTGTCTTCACAAAGGAAGACACAATTAACATACCAGAATTGTTGGGGAACACAGGGTTTAGTGAGAGGGAGGAACTGAAAGAAATCAGTATTAGTAGGGAAATGGTGTTGGAGAAATTGATGGGATTGAAGGCTGATAAATCCCCAGGGCCTGATAATCTACATCCCAGAGTACTTAAGCAAATGGCCCAAGAAATAGTGGATGCATTGGTGGTCATCTTCCAAGATTTTATAAACTCTGGAACAGTTCCTACAGATTGGAGGGTAGCTAATGTAACCCCACTATTTAAAAAGGGAGGAAGAGAGAAAACAGGGAATTATAGACCAATCAGCCTGACATTGGTAATGGGGAAAATTCTAGAGTCCATTATGAAAGATTTAATAGCTGAGCACTTGGAAAACAGTGACAGAATTGGACAGAGTCAGCACAGATTTACGAAAGGGAAATCATGCTTGACAAGTCTACTGGAATTTTTTGAGAATGTAACTAGCAGAGTTGATGAGGGGAGCCAGTGGATGTGGTTTATTTAGACTTTCAGAAGGCTTTCGACAAAGTCCCACATAAAAGATTAGCATATAAAATTAAAGCACATGGGAATGGGGATAGTGTATTGAGATGGATAGAAAACTGGTTGGCAGACAGGAAACAAAGAGTAGGAATGAACAGGTCTTTTTCTGAATGGCAGTCAATGACTAGTGGGGTACTATAAGGATCGGTGCTGGGACCCCAGCTATTCACTATATATATTAATGATTTAGATGAGGGAACTACATATAATATCTCCATATTTGCAGATGACACAAAGCTGGGTGGGAGGGTGAGCTGTGAGGAGGATGCAGAGATGCTTCAGTGTGATTTGGACAAGCTGAGTGAGTGGGCAAATGCATGGCAGATGCAGTATAATGTGGATAAATGTGAGGTTATCCACTTTGGTAGCAAAAACAAGAAGGCAGATTATTATCTGAATGACTATAAATTGAGAGAGGGGAATGTGCAACGAGACCTGGATGTCCTCGTACACCAGTCGCTGAAGGTAAGCATGCAGGTGCAGCATGTGGTAAAGAAGGCAAATGGTATGTTGGCCTTCATAGTGAGAGGATTCGAGTACAGGAACAGGGCTGTCTTACTGCAATTATACAGGCCTTGGTGAGACCACACCTGGAATATTATGTGCAGTTTTGGTCTCCTTATCTGAGGAAGGATGTTCTTGCTTTAGAGTGAGTGCAGCGAAAGTTTACCAGACTGATTCATGGGATGGCGGGACTGACATATGATGAGAGAGATTGAGTCATTTAGGATTATATTCGCTGGAGTTCAGACGAATGAGGGGGGCATCACATAGAAACCTATAAAATTCTAACAGGACTAGACAGGGTAGATGCAGGAAGCATGTGGGGGAGTCCAGAACCAGGGGTCACAGTCTAAGGATGCAGGGTAGATCATTTAGGGCTAAGATGAGGAGAAATTTCTTCACCCAGAGAGTGGTGAGCCTGTGGAATTCGTTACCACAGAAAGTAGTTGAGGCCAAAACATTGTATGTTTTCAAGAAGAAGTTAGATATAGCTCTTGGGACGAAAGGGATCAAAGGGTATGGGGAGCAAGCGGGGGCAGGCTATGGAGTTGGATGATCAACCATGATCAGAATGAATGGCGTAGTGGGCTCGAAGGGCCGAATGGCCTACTCCTGCTCCTAGTTTCTGTGTTTCTATGTAAATAGTTGAGGCCCAAGTATTGATCCCTGTGGCACTCCGCTCATCATATCTTGCCAACCTGAAAATGCCTCATTTATTCCTACTCTCTGTTCCTTGTCAACTAATCAATTCTCTATCCTGAATAGCTGAATTTTGAATATCAGAAAGATATTTCAGTCTTTCAGCTGCAGGTTTAGTTGCTTTCAGTCAAGTGAATAAAATGGTGCCAGATGCTTGACCTGAGCTTGTTCTCTTGCTTGTAATGTTTAGTTAATGTTATTTTACAATGCTGGCCAAAAAATGTCCAAAAAAGGTTGTTAGGAGAGATCTGATTTTCTAGCAGGGACTTGTGCAAGCTGCTAACAACTTCAATCTAAAATGCCTTTCAGCAGGTTTATGCAGCAGCTATTAAACAAGGGTAACTAGAATGATTGCAGATATGTGAGAGAAGTACCCAGTGAAATCATTCGGGATTTTGGCAGGGCATCTTCACTGTTACACCCTCTTTTAAATCTAATTATTGCAAAAACATTGTACAGTGATAGATTTTCACATGCGATCCAGCCAAGAAAACACTGTGGCCTCTTAGCAAAACGTAATTCAGAGACAATCAATTTCAGTTCCTTTCCACCTCACTGATACCTTGCATCGTGGTTAAGAATAGAAATTAACTGTACATGATTCTGCCAGAATGTTGCAAAACAGGATATATTACTGACTCTAATGCTGAGCCACTCCTGTCTAAAACCTAACATTTGTATCAGTATTCTACACAGGGCAAGAACTTTTTATCCAGCATAGCAGGCTTCCTCAGGGATCTCATACATACCAAACAACAGTCTCAAAACACTCGCAGTTACTTAAAGAGATTCCATTTGAAATTCACAGCAAAGAAAGGCATTGAAGCTGCACTATATTGCAGAGTAAGGAAGGATATCACACGGCCAAATTGTGGATGGTGTCCATGCAGTGAAGCAGAAAAAGATTATCCTGGTTAACGTTCAAGGTTACCATCTCCAGAGAAGAGTCATTCGAAATGTATGGAAAAAAAAAGAGTCTGAAGACAAGGCTGGAATATGGAAAATGCTGGTAAACGGGATGGAATGTAATTCATCTGTTTCCCATTCAACTGTGTGTTGACATGCCACAGTGTGTGTCATTGAACACTGCTACTTTGCCTAGCCCCTTGAAAGCTTCCATTCATTACAGCCCTTTCTGTGCTCAGCATATATGACTACACCAGCATGGTACACATGCAGGCTGCAAATCACATTTAACACTGACGCATGTTAAAGATGCTTCATAGAGCAAACCTTTCTGATGAAGTTACTGATACACAAGTTGGTCAGCTGAGTATATAATATGCATCTTAAAGTTACAACCTCTCAAGCCTGCACTCAAGGTAAAAGTCATAAGCATTGAGATAATCCAGAACAATATTGCATCGTGAAGGCAAGTCAGGTTTGCCAAATTTAATAGAGTTTTGGAAGAAGTGACTAATTGAATAGATAAAGGGAATGCAGTCAAGGCATTTTGTAGCTTGTATATGCATTTTTGAAAAATGTTTGAAAAGTTCTTTCACCGCAGATAGATTGAAATACTTCGGTCATGGGTATAGCAGAATATTGACATTTGCTGATGGCACTACATTGTGGGGTTTGGTAGATGGACAGGTATCAAGACTTCAGTTAGACATTGCCAAGTTAAAAGAATGTGATATATGTAGGGAACTGTGGAGGAATCAATTTTGGGGGAAAAGCACAGAAGTGGGAGTGAAAAGGATGTGAATGAACTGAAGGATGTAAAGGTTCAAATAGTTCCTTGAAAATTTGAAGAGGGTTGGATGTACGTAGAAAAAATCAATTGTATTTTGGCTTTCATAAATAGGAACAAGAACAATATGGTAACAGGATAGAGATTTAGCTTTGGAAATTTTGGCCCAAAATGCAGCAAAAATTGCACCTGCTTTGGAAAGTTGCTTTTCCTGAATTTTTACTCAATCTCATTTATAGTCTTTGGCATGCTTCCATCTATCTGAGATAATGGACATGCAGAGAATCCATTGGAGATGGAGTAGCTTCATGTGATGCTCTTTTTCTGATGGCTGAAGTGACAGGTTCTGCCACAAGTGCCGTGCATCACGTGTCATTGTGAGGCGCTGTTCTCAATGTTGGCTCCTGTTGTCAAGCTGTTATAGCCGGCCCACAGGTAATGTCACCATTTCCCTCCGTTGCTGGCTTTTGTCTCCCACATGTGATAATAGATGTTTAGGCCTTCATGTCACACTTGCAAGAATCCTTGAAACAGAGTTATTGGGTGTCCTACTGATCTACTGGCTCAAACTAGGCAGAAAGTTCTTGGGAATGCATTTGCCTTTCATCCCAACCCAGCAAAGTCACCTCTGCTTAATTGGTGCTAGCATATTTGGGAGATTGGCCTTTGAGGGGACTATCATATTTGTGATTTTGTCCTTGACAAAGAGTGTGTGGCAAACTTCAAAAATGAAAATTGTTGAGCTTGCTGTCTTGCTAGCTGTAAGTTATCCATGTTTCAAAGCTTTATAACAAGGTGTTGAGACAAAAGGCCTCATAAACCAACAGTTTGGTCCTAAGGGTGAGATTGATGTTATTCCACGAGTGTTTCGTGAGTTAGCCAAAGGTGGCAACTGTTTTCTCAATGTGTGTGTTGAGTTTTTGCATTAAGAATCAGATTGCCTGCCATCATGGAGTCCCACAATCACGATATTCTTGATGCTTATAGCACCAGAGATCAGGTCACAGGCATGGAGGCAGACAATCCATGACACCCATGTGGGTGACTAGCACAGCATCGTCAGCATAGAAGAGTTCTCTGATCTTATATCTGTATAAAAAATGCGTTGACTTTGAAAAGTTATGTTCTCTGAATTTCTCCTCACATTCATTTAAGTATCAATGAATGTAAAATGTGTCAGGAATAAGCATAATCGGGCAGCATTTTAAAGAAAGTATTTTGCTGTAAACTATAATATTTTTCACCTATTTAAATGTGGTAACTTGGTGTTCGATTAAAACAGCTGAAAATGTGTTTATCACAAAAAACAAGCCTTTTCAATCAGTGTCGATCTATAACCACTGAGTTGCCTGATTCACTGAAATTCATCATTGTAAAACATATAAAACTATTTCATAGTTATATTGGGGTACATTAGTCAGTTTCTTAGTAAATTACAGCAAAAACCATGTTTAATTTCATGTCCTTGCGCCTAACGTTCCAGGTTAATTTGTGGAGCATTCTCAGGGGCTGGCAAATCTCACAATTATTTCAAAATCCAGCCAAAGTTTTCATCAACTTGAGATGAATCTTGTAAACCAGGAACACTGAAATACGTTCTCATTGTAAAAATGAAATCAGGAACATTCTCATATTTGAAATGGGATGATCTAATTGAAAAATAAAACAGTGAACCTTGTTTGCCTTCAATACTTCTTTAAAAATATCAGTCAATTTTGAATTTTCTGAAAATTGGTAAGGAAAATATTGAAATTGGGAGCTATATTATGCCCTGATTCGAATTAGATGTGCCTGAATGTCTAGAGACAGAAGATCACAGCTGGTAGATATCCAGGTCAGGAATCTTACAGAAAGTAAGGAGGCAATGAGTTTTATAACTTGTGATTTTCAAGCTTTTAATGCTAGAAATTGCTAATCCACAATCTTTCTGAAAATAATTATTGAACTGTCAAGATGTGCATTTGAACATATCTAAGTATCACTTTCTTAAAAAGGAACATGGTATTAGGAATGGGAAAGTAAGAATGGACACATTTGATTCCCTGCAAAGATTATTTTTCAATAAGGAAACTCAAAAGGACCGAAGTCCATCAAACTCAGTCTTCTTTCTCTCACAATTTCTAAAGCTGCTTCAGTTGATCATTGCCATAATAGAAGTTTTGCCAGAAATCTGCTGTTTCCATCATTCTATAACAACTGACATTCAGCTTTTCAGATTGAACTAATTGAGAAACTTTATAAACTTAGGACATTTCAAGTTATAAAAGTAGAATACTGCGGATGCTGGAAATGTGAAATAAAAAACAGAAAATGCTGGAAAAAACTCAGCAGGCCTGGCAGCATCTGTGGAGAGAGAAACAGAGTTAATGTTTCAAAGAAGAGTCATGTTGGACACGAAATGTTAACTCCGTTTCTCTCTCTACAGATGCTGCCAGACCTGCTGAGCTTTTCCAGCATTTTCTGTTTTTATTTCACATCTCAAGTTATATTTTTCTTCCACAAGTTTGTTTTATCGATATAAATGAGCAGGTAAATAAGATCACCTGCCAGCAATAGCAGACTTCAGAGCAGATTTTGCTGTTCTGCACGTGAATGTAAATAATTATCTATGTTAAGTGCATAAAAAAAAAACTGGGGGCAAAAGAAAAATCATGTGCCCATAATGGAGCTCAAAAATTTTTCCATTCTTTGACTTTAATGTATAGGAAATTGAATGGGTTTATTATGGGTGCATTATGCTGCCTGACCAATTTTCTTACATTACAACAACAACTACATTTCAAAAGTACTTCATTGATAGGCGCTTGTAAAAAAAAACACCATATAAATGCAAGTTTTTCTTTTTATTGTGGCCTGTCCCTGGGTATTTATTTATACTCACATTAATTTATTTGTCCTTTATTACTGTTACATTGACTCTTGCTTTTCTCTTACTCAGATCCTAGGAAATTCTCACAGATCAGCATTGATCTTAAAGTGCTACCCAGCAGTGCTAAATCCAGATGTACCATATCTTTCCTCTTGAAATTTCTTTTGACTCCTCAGTTAGAAAAAGTTGAATCTTAAACTAGAACGTGAACCTGGTAGGAGAATGGAGTCAGAGAATCATTTACAGTGCAGAATGAGGCCACTTGGCCCTTTGAGTCCATGCCAGCACCTCCTTGAAGTAATTCAGTCAGTCCCACTCCCCTGCAAGTTTACTTCCTTCAAATGACCATGCAATTTCCTTCTGGAATCATCAATTGTTTCTGCCTCCATCACCCTCATGGACAGCGTGATTCAGGTCAGTACCAGTCACTGCATTAAAAAAAAAAACTTCTCACATTCCCTTGGCATCTCTTGACCAAAAACCTTAAATCTGTGTCCTCTAGTCCTTGTACAATCAGCTAATTGGATGAGTTTTTCCTTGTTTAACTTAATTAATCCTGTCATGAGCTTCACAATCACAGAATGGTTACAGTGCAGAGGGAGGCCATTCGGCTCATCTTGTCAGCACCAGCTTTCCAGATGAGCACTATGGCTCAGTGCCATTCTCCTCCTTATTCACATAGCCCTGCACTTTGTTTCTATTTAAATAATCATCTAGTGCCCTCTTTAATGCTTCAGTTGAACCTGCCTCCACCACACTTTCAGGCAGTGTAGTCCAGACCTGAACTACTCGCTGTATGGAAAAGATTTTTCTCACATCACATTTGCTTCTTTTGCAAATCACTTTAAGTCTGTGCCCTCATTCTCGATCCTTTTACGAGCGAGAACAGTTTCTCCCTGTCTGCTCTGTCCAGCCACCTCATGAAATCTCCTCTTAGCCTTTTCATCTCTAAAGAGAACAGTCCCAACTTCTCCAATCTATCTTCGTAGATTCAAGTTTCTCATCCCTGGAACCATTCTTGTAAACCTCTTCTGCACTCTCTCCAATGTGTTCACATCCTTCCTAAAGTGTGGTGCCCAGAACTGTACACAATACTCCAGCTGAGGCCTAACTAATGTCTGACACAAGTTCAACATAACCTCCTTGCTCCTGTATTCTAAGGGCCTATTTCTAAAGCCTAGGATACTGTATGTTTTATTAACTGCTCTCTCAGCCTGTCCTGCCACCTTTAATGAACTAAGCTCATGTACACCCATGTCCCTCTGCTCTGGCACACCCTTTAAAGTTGTACACCATATTTTATATTATCTCTCCATGTTCTCCCTACTAAAATGCATCACCTCACACTTCTCTTTATTGAACTTCATCTGCCACTTATCTGCCCACTCCACCAGCTTGTCTATGTCTTTTTGAAGTTCTACACTGTCCTCCCCACAGTTTACAATGTTTCCAAGTTTTGTATCACCCACAAACTTTTAAATTGTCCCCTGCACACCAAGATCTAGATCATTTATATATATCAGGCAAAGCAAGGGTCCCAGTACTGACCCCTGGGGAACTCTACTACAAACCTTCCTCCAGCCCGAAAAATATCCATTAACCATCACTCTGTTTCCTATCCCTCAGCTAATTTTGTATCTACATTGTTACTGTTCCTTTTATTCCATGACCTACAACTTTTCTCCCAAGCCTGCTGTGGGACATAGTATCAAATGTCTTTTGAAAGTCCATGTGCAACACATCAACCCTCTCTGTTACCTCTTCAAAGAACTCCAGTAAGTTAGTTAAACACGATTTTGCCTGAAGAAATCCATGCTGGATCTTCTGAATCCACCCACAATTTTCCATGCGACTATTAATTCTATCCTGAATAATCATTTCTAGAAGCTCCCCCACCACTGAAGTTAAACTGACTGGACTGTAATTGCTGGGCTTATCCTTACAACCTTTTTTGAATAAGGGCGTAATTTTACAATTCTCAAGTCCTCTGGCATCTCCCCTGAGACTAGGGAAGACTGAAAGATATGGCCAGTGCCACTGCAACTTCCATTCTCACTTCCTTCAATATCCTTGGATGCATCGCATCCAGTCCCAGTGCCTTGTCAACTTTAAGTATTGACAGTTTATCCAACACTTCCTCCTTATTAATTTTGAACCCTTTTAGTGACAGAGTTTCCTCATCTGTCACCATGGCCTGGGTAGTATCTGCTTTCTTGATGAAGACAGGTGCAAAGTATTCATTTAGCACCTCAGCCATACCCCCTGCTTCCATGGATAAACTCCCTTGTTGGTCCCTAATTGGCCCTACTCCTTTCACCGCCCTTTTACTATTTATATGCCTATAGAAGCCCTTTATGTGGCTGCCAGTCTTTTCTCATAATCCCTCTTCACTTCTCTTATTTGCTTCTTCACCTACCCTCTGAACCTTCTGGATTCCTCTTGGTTCTCAATTGTATTTTCTCCCTGACACCCGTCATAAGCACACTTTTTCTTCTTTATCTTAATTCCAATCATGTTTTTCATCCAGGGAGCTCTGGATTTGTTTCCTTACCTTTCCCTTTTAAGGGAATATACCTTGTCTGTGCCCAAACCATTTCTTTTTTTGAAGGTAGCCCATTGTTCAGCTACAGTTTTTCCCGCCAACCTTTGATTCCAGTCTATCCAGCCCAGCTCTGTTCTTGCTCCATTGCAGTCGGCTCCTCCCCCAGTTAATTATTCTTACTCTGGTTGTTCTTTTCTACTGTCATCCTAAATATGATACAATGATCATTGCCTCTTAAATGTCCCCTCACTGACACTTGGGGCAGATTTTAATGCTCATTGGACGGGCGTGTGGGAGTCAGCAGTGCACCCGCCAAAAATTAACAGGCCTATTAAGACCATTAAAGATCTAACTAAATTAAATTAGGCAAAAATGATTTTTTGCGAAGCCCCATCCATGGACAAGATGAGCTATCGATCGGTGATTTTTAAAAAAAGAAACATTTTTCAAACTAATTTCTAATATACATCCCTGCTCATGTGACAGATTCACATGAGGGGACATGTTATTAACATTTTTAACTTCTTAATTTTATATTTTCAAAATTCTTCAGCTCCCTGAGACAGCTCTGGCTAAATCATCTACCCTGTTGTGCACGCTATGTGCATTCAGGTAGAGTGCCCTTAACTTTGTCTTTTTGACATTATCCCACATTCTAAGCCTGGTTGATGCGTTTCTTGGTTTCACTTGTCTTCTAATTCCACTTGCTGCTTTTCTACTTCCTGTTATGAGCTTCACTTCCTTCCAACTGGAGCCACCCCTCAAGTTCCGATCCCCCCTGACAAGCTGATTTAAGTCCTCCCCAACAGCACTAGCAAATCTCTCTGTGAGGATATTAGTCCCTTTCCTGTTAATGCATAACCCATCCGGCTTGTACAGGTCCCACCTGCCCCAAAACCAGTCCGAATGCCTCAGAAATCTGATGCTTTCCCTCCTCGACCAATTCTCCAGCCATGTGTTCAATCACTCAATCTTCCTATTCCTATGATCACCAGCACCTGGGGCTGGGAGTAACCCTGACATTACTGCCCTTGAGGTCCTGCTTTTTAATTTCCTTTCTAACTACCTGAAATCTGCTTTCAGGGCCTCATCCCTCTTTCTACCTACGTTGTTGATAACAATGTGGACCATGACTTGTGGCTGTACACTCTCCCACAGAAGGATGTCCAGCAGCCGCTCCATGACAGCCTTGACCCTAGCACCAGGGAGGCAACACACCATCCTGCAGTCGCAGTTACTGTTGCAGAAATATCTGTCTGATTCCCCAAACTCAATCCCCGACACTATTTCTCTCCAACTCTTCTTCCTCCCCTCCTGTGCAGCTGATCTACCAGTGGTACCACGGTCTTGGCTCTGGCTGCTCTCCTCTGATGGACCATCACCCTCACCAGTATGTGAATGGAAAGCCAATTAGCAAGCAGGATAGACTCAGGGGACTCCTGCACTACCTACCTGGTTCTCCTAGACTGCCTGGAAGTCACCCATTCTCTCTTTACCCGCACACTTCTAACCTGAGGTGTGACCACCTCCCTAAATGTGTTATCCATGTAGTTCTCTGCCTCATGGATATGAGCATATGAACATACGAATTCGGAGCAGGAGTAGGCCACTCGGCCCCTCGAGCCTGCTCCGCCATTCAATAAGGTCATGGCTGATGTGAACATAACCTCAACCCTACCAAACCTTCCTACCCCGATAACTTTTCACCCCTTTGTTAATAAAGAATCTATCTAGCTCTGCTTTGCAAATAGTCAAAGGCTCTGCTTCCACTGCCTTTAGAGGAAGAGAGTTCCAAAGACTCACAACCCTCCGAGAGAAAAAAAAATGCACAATGCACAACATTGACTCCAGCCGCCACTTGAGTTGCAAAACCTGGAGCTCAAGCTTCTACAGCCAGTGGCACTCCCAGCAGTTGTATTTGTCTAGGACACATGGTGCATCCATGACTTCCCACAGACTGCAGGATGCACATTCCACTCCACCGACCTGACCTGCCATGCATAACTTTAAAAATTATTATTACAATTAGAATAAGTAGAATAACTTACCCATTACCCAACAATCAGTTTCTTCCCCCGTACCTAAGTAAAAGCCGGCTACGAAAGGCTGAAAAAGAGTCAAAAAAGAAAAGACCAACTCCCTCACCAGACTCCTTCACTCAGCGAACTCCCACCTTATACTCTATGCACTGAAAGCAGCTGTCTCAGTGCAGGCGAGGCCACACTGAGGAAGGCCTGTTCTTATGCTCCCTGTAAAACAACTCAAGCTTCTAAAAACTATTTTAATCTTGGCCTTTTATTTGTAACTCTTTTGAGTACAAACACGTTTCCATCTGTTCCTATTCAGATGAAGTTACATTGTTTCATAGTTTGCCATTGTGAGATTTGAACTCTTGATTTTGGGGTTACAAGCCCAGTACCATAACCACTTGGCTATTTAGGCCAAGCCTGAAAACTATTTTAAGTTAACTACCTAATTAACTAGCTGCAGCTGCTCTCAAAGAGCTTGTACAGCCCTGTTTTAAGGCTGGAATAAAACTTGACTTCTCTTAACTTATTGTTGGTTATTTGCTAAGTTAAAGAAAAAACTAGAATTTATATAGAAATTATCCCTTAAAACTCTCTCATTCACCTGCTCTCAGTGCAGACCCAAGAGTCTCAGTGTAACCCCCACCTTCCTTCCTCACTGACTGCCCTTCAAAATCCCCCCCTCCCCTCACCATCACCCATTCCTGGGCTTTCGGATCCTTCCCTGCGCTAAAAATCCGGGACTTATCTGATTCTGGCAGCCATCCGCCTTCCCCGTCCTCCTGCTAGCAATCCTGGCAGTGCCCGTGACTGAGCTGTGGTGCTGCTGGGGCTATTAGAGCTGCTGGCTCCCAGCGTGTTGTGGCTGCGATGTCCGCTTATTTCCATTATGTCGGCTGCCTACAGATTTTACTTTTGTGGGCGCAAGCAGCCTGTAAAATCCAGTCCCATGGGATAGACCTCCAACTTGCTGCCCAAATGTAAAATCACCATCGCTGATTAGCTGCCTGGTTTAGGGACGTCAATGGAAATAAACAAGGAGCAAAGGCGACTGATTTGCTCTCTCCCTCATTGACCAATCACACAAAGTTAAAATTCCATCATGTCCGCACACAGCCGCCATGCCTCCTCCATGCCCACTTCCCCCTCCTCACCCTCTTCACACCAAATACCCCCCTTCTCCACCCCCAGCCTGTATGTCAGCTGGGGCTGAGGGCGAGAAAGAACTGATGGAGACATTCACCATATACAGCAAGTGGCTGGTTACACAGCATTAACCAACCAAAAGTGTTATTGACTTGGTAGGAAATATTTCCCAAATCATGTAGATGTAGATTAATTTGCAGCCTGCAGTTAATGCTAACACATTTATTAAAGACAATTTGCACTTTCAAAGAAAGAGGGGGGAATCTAATTCAAAATTTCATAAGTTTAAATTGATCTTGTATTGAGCAGTAACCGACTTAATAAAATTGATGTCAACAAAGAAATATTCAATTATCGTGAATAAAAATAGATCTCTACATGGAAGATTAGAATATAAAGGTAGAATTTGTTCAAAGTATTTTGTATTGTATTGAAAAAAATGATAACGAATTTAACTTCCAAATGGTTGAGTAAAAAATAATTTCACCGTCAAATAGGGGGCTGCAGTAGCTCAGTGGTTATTCTAGCAGACTAGTGACCTGGAGATATGCGTTTAAATTCTCTCATAGCAGTTTGAGAATTTTGATTTATTGAATTGAATAAGCGGAAATTTCAGTACAAGTGGCCATGAAACTGTTGGATTGTTATAAAAATCCAACTCGTTCACAAATGGCCCTTTGGGAAGGAAATCTGCCATCTGGCCTCAGTGTAATTCCAGACCCACAGCCATGTAGTTAACTCTTAACTGTTCTCTCAAATGGCCAGTTGTCACCATCACCTTCTCAAAGGAAAATAGAGATGGGCAATAAATGCAGACCTTTCTAGCATTGACCACATCCTGTGGATAACTAAATGAAATAGCTCAAAGAGGTTGAAACTGTGAATGATGAGATGGACCAGTATTGCTGAAAAGAAACATTTTGTCAAAGCGTTTTTATCTTGCACTCATCAGGACAATTGCAAGAATACCAATGTCAGGGGAAGCAACAACATTATACTATATGGGAATAGGGTGCTGATTGGTTGGCAAGTGGACTCTGATTGGTCGAGACATTGTCATGGAGATTGCACCAGTTAATTGTAAGTGACAGTTAACTGCCAAACATTGTTTGAAATTTAAACTGGACAGCTTGACTCTGATTGGTCAAAGCATTACCCTAAAGAATGAACCAGCGAATGGCTGTCACTTATTCTGTTTAGCTGAAATAGTCGTGATATGTACCTGTTCCCACTGTCTGCAAAGAACAGGGCCGTGTGTAGTAATATATGGAGTTTCCAGTACAGGCAAATGCGCCACGCTACAATCCCAACTGACAATCTTAAATTGGGTGTCAGCGTAATTTTTATCGCATTGAGGATTATTTAGCAAATGTTGTTCAATCGCGGAATCACATCTAATGTTGGACACTGTTTTTTGAGTTTTGCAAGCACGAGCTGGTTGGGTATAGTCTGTGCCTTGCTCGTTGTGAACAACAGCTGGGACATGCTGTTTGATATGATCCACCAGTCTCTGGGATGTATGGCCTATATACCTAACATCAAACTGGCACTGAAATTCATATACCACATTACTCATTTGTGTGATAGGCAGAATGTCCTTTTGGTTTGACAGCAGCATTATGTTAGTGGCGAATATCACTCGTGTTGCTACTGCATAGTAGCAGCGTGAAACAGCTAGCCTCACCTGTTACTCAAATTTAAATCCTCAGCTGCATGTAATAATTTTCTTACATGTCATAATGGGCTCCATCCTGTGCTCAAATTCACCTTTGAAATGGAGCAGTCAAATGAGCTCCCCTTCCTTGATGTACTAGTTGAAAAAACTGCCCGGGGTTCTCCACCAGTCTAGAGCAAGCTGACCTTCACAGGTGAATATGCGCGTTGGGATCTTATGTTTCCTTGTGCTATGAGATTGCCCTCATCGGCAACCTGGTAAAGAGGGGTTTGAGTCATTTGCTCACCATGCAAGCTTGATGCTTAAATAGGGCACATCAAAGGCATCCTGTGGGATACTCTGATCAGAACATTTTGCGCTGTAAATCACACAAACTCATGAACAGGCTGAAGGCCACCACTTTTGGCCCTGAAGAGTGCACAGTTTACCTCAGATTACCCTGGAAGGGCAAGGAATCTCAAAAATTTGAGTAACAGGTGAAGCTAGCTGTTTCACGCTGCTACTATGCAGTAGCAATATGAGGGGTACTCACCACTAACAGGATGCTGCCGTCAAGCCAAAAAGACGTTCTGCCTGTCACACAAATGAGTAATGTGGTATATGAATTTCAGTGCCAGTGTGATGCTAGGTATGTAGGCCATACGTTCCAAAGACTGGTGGATTGTATCAAACAGCATGTCCCAGCCACTGTTCGTAACACGCAAGGTGCAGATTGTGCTTAACCAGCCCCGCTTGCAAAATTTAATACACAGTGTCCAACATTAGAAGTAATTCCATGATTGGACAACATTTGTTAAATAATCCTCAGTGTGATAAAAATTACACTAACAGCCAATTTAAGATTGTCAGTCAGATTTGCATGCATGTGTGTCCACTGGAAGCTACATATATTATTACACAGGGTCCTGTTCTATCCAGACAGAAAGAACAAGTACACATATTGTAACTGTTTCAGCTCAACAAAATAAGTGACAGCCATTCGCTGGTTCATTCCTCAGGGCAATGCTTTGACTAATCAGAGTCAAGCTGCTCAGGATAAATATCAAACAATGTTTGGCAGTTAACTGCCAGTCATCTTTAATTGATGCATTCTCCATGGCAATGCCTTGACCAATCAGAGTCCACTTGCCAACTCTTCTCATATAGTATAATGTCGTTGCTTTCCCTGACATTGATATTCTTGCGATTTTCCTGATGAGTGCAAGTCAAAAAGTTCAACAAAATGTCTTTATTCAGCAATACTCAAGTTATGTACTACCAAACAATGAGATGGATCAGCATAAACTCACATTGAGTTAAAAGGCAAAAATAAATTCTACACGTAACTGCTCATCAGGCAGGTTTGCTGAACTGTAATTTTACAGCACATAAATGCATTAACGTCATTATTTAGTGCATGTAATATAATCACTAATCTTTATTATCATCAATAAGATGATTAAGTTTGGAGAAAATCTTTACTAGACATAGCATTAAAATCCCAATCTACAACTTCCATTCAATTGTTTTACATAAAAAGTCATGATAATAGCATGCAATTTTTTGTTAGATTATCATTCCACATTTATTAAGATTCAACTTTGTCCGTGCTGATGAACAGTTCACAGTAAAATCATGTCTAACTAACTTGCTAGAGTTTTTTGAAAAGGTAACGTGGCCATTGATGTGGTGTATATGGAATTGCAAAAGATGTTCAAAACAATGCCACACAACAGACTTGTGAGAAAAGTTATAGGTCATGGAATAAAAGGGACAGTAGCAATATGGATACAAAATTGGCTGAAGGGATAGGAAACAGAGAGTAATGGTTACGTATTTTTCAGACTGGAAGAAGGTTTGTAGTGGACTTCCCCAGAGGTCGGCATTGGAGCCCTTGCTGTTCCTGATATATATTAATGATCTAGATCTTGGTGTTCAGGGGACAATTTCAACATTTGCAGCAACACAAAACTTGGGAGAATTGTAAACTGTGAGGAGGACAGTGTAGAATTTCAAAAGAACATTGACACATTGGTGAAGTGGGCAGATAGGTGGCAGATGAAGTTCAATGTGGAGAAGTGTGAGGTGATGCACTTTGGTACAAAGAACATGGAGAGATGGTGTAAAATAAAGGATACTATTCTCAAGGGTGTGCAAGAGAAGAGAGACCTGCGTGTATATGTACATAAGTCATTAAAGGTGGCAGGACAGGTAGAAAGAGCTTTTCTAAAGCATACGGTATTGTAGGCTTCATTAATAGGGGCATAAAGTACAAGAGCAAGGAGGTTATGATGAACTTATATAAGGCACTGGTTAGACATCAGTTGGAGTATTGAGTACAGTTCTGGGCACCACCCTATAGGAAGGATGTGAACATATTGGAGAGAATGCAGAAGAGGTTTACGAGAATGGTTTCAGGGATGAGATGCTTCAGTTATGAGCAAGTTGGGACTGTTTTCCTTGGAGAGCCTTAAAGATGTTTTCAAAATCATGAGGGGTCTGGACAGAGTAGACAGGGAGAAACTGTTCCCGCTCATAAACGGATCGAGAACCAGAGGGCACTGTTTTAAAGTGTTTTGCAAAAGAAGCAAATGCAAGGTGCGAAAAAACTTTTTCACACAGCGAGTGGTTCAGGTCTGGAATGCACTGCCTAGAAGTGTGGTGGAGACAGGTTCAACTGAGGCATTCAAGAGGGGTTGGATGATTATCTAAATAGAAACAATATGCAGGGTTATGGGGGAAAGGTAGGAGATTGGCACTAAGTTTAAATTCTCAGAGAGCCAGTGTAGACACAATGGATTGAATGGCCTCCTTCTGCACCATAACATTTCTGTGATTCTGTGACTCTGTAACTCCTACAGACTCATGTGAACATAATGAAACAACAGGGACCCTCCCTGCTGGACAGTTAATTCAGAAGGGGATCAGACTGAATACCAACATGTGACATTCAACCACTTCCAAAACAGGTGGCTGGAAGATTGGCATCAGTTTATCACAACCTGAGTATTGTGAACAGTTTCAGTCTCCTTACCTGAGGAATGATACTCTTGCCTTAGATGGGGGTGTAAAAAAGCTTCACTATTTTGATTCCAGGGATGAGATGATTGTTCTTTTGTGGAGATTGTTTAGAATGACTCTATATTTTCTGGAAGATATTATCCCATTGAAATGTACAGAATTCTAAGAGGACTTGGAAAGGTAAATGCTGAGAGGCTGTTGCTCAGGATGATGGATTGACCATTTAGGACTGAGCTGAGGAGAAATTTCTTCACTTAGAGGATTCTGAATATTTGAAATTTTCAACCCTAGTGGGTTGTGGATGCCCAATCGTTGAATATATTCAAGGCCGAGATTGATAGGTTTTTGGACATTAAGGGAATGAAAGGATTTGGAGAAAGGTTGGGAAAATTAAATTGAGATAGAAAATCAGCGACGGGGCTTATTGATTGGTGGAGCAGGCTCGAGGGGTTGAATGACCTGTTCCTTCCCTTAAATTATGGAGGCCAAACTCCATTAGATTAATCAAAAAAAATGAACAGTATCTACATATATTTGATTTTTATGGATGACTTTAATCCCTGTCTTCAAGGTATCAGCTATACTCAGTGGCAATGTCTGTACCTCTAGTTAGAAGGCTGTGGCTTAACTCTTACCCCAGGCATTGAGTGTCTACTCTGGTTAAACAGGTCAGCTCACTCGGGTGCTGCATTATTCCAGGTACTGGCTTTTGATTGCAATGTTAATCTGAAGCTGTGCCCACCTGCTCAGGTTAATTGAAAAACTGCCTTGGCATAAGAAAAACAGTGAGTTTTCGTGTGACCTGACCACAACACTTAACCCTCAATCAATAACATCAAAGTATATTAACTAGTTATTCATTCCAGTAGCATTTTTGGGACATTCTTCTGCAAAGATTAGCTGTTGCATTTACTAAAATAGGAATGGTGGTACTTTAAAAGTGATCCATTGGTGACGGTCAGGGGTAAAAAGCCAAAGGATTAAATAAATAATCTTAAAAAAGCACCCCTGGTGTAATTCAATGGCTATTGCAGAACTGGAATTTGCCAACCGGAAAACCAGTGTCAACATTGTCACAGCCACTGAAACAAAAAAGATCCGGAGGGGGGACTTGACAGGGTGGATGCTGAGAGGATGTTTCCCCTTATGGGGGAAACCTAGAACTAGAGGGCACATTTTAAAAATAAGGGGCCTCCCATTTGAGGTCGCGATGAGGAGAAATTTCTTCTCTCAGAAGGTCTTGAGTCTTTGGAACTCTCTTCCCCAGAGAGTGGTGGTGACAGGGTCACTGAATATTTTTAACACAGAGGGAGATGGATTCTCGACGAACCAAGTGAGTCAAAGGTTATTGGGAGTAGATGGAAATCTGGAGTTTGGGTCACAATTAAATAGCAGAGCAGGCTTGAGGGGCTGAATGGCTGACTCCTGCTTCTAATTCTTATGTTGGTATTTCCGCTATATAAATATAACTTGTTGCTGTTCTTGTTGTCAACCCATCAAAAAAAGTGGACATCTGCGCCTTTGAATGTTACATCAGTTTCCACCCTACCTGACTGTAGTAATCATAGTTTTGATAAATGTTAGGACTCTAACTTTAAGGGTAATCCTGTGTTGTAAGATCACACGATCTGTGTAAACCAATGAATTAACAGCATGGGGAACCTCTAGGGTAGCACTCATAATCCCTGTCCTAAAACTGGATCAGGCTATCTGTACCTGTGGGGTCTACAACCTAATGGTCAATAAAGCAGCCAAACTGGACAGGTACCCTATTCCCAAGAAGGAAGACTTCTATGGGCAAACTGGCAGGAGGGACAACATATACAAAGCTTGACATGAGTCACACCTATCAGCAAATGGAACTGGATGACGCCTCCTGAGAATTTGTGACCATAAACACCCACAAAGGGTTAGATCAATACACACACCTGCCCTTTGGTGTTTCATCAGTCTGTCCCATTTTTCAGAGGACGACGGAGAGCTTGCTACAAAGATTACTTCAAGTTGTGGTCTACCTGGACAAGGTACTGATAACTGGATTCACAGAAAAGCAACACTTGGCTAACCTAGAGGAAGGCCTGAAATGATCTTTAGCAGGAGTGCGCCTAAAGAAGGAAAAATGCACTTTTCAGGCAAATGAAGTAACTTATTTAGGTCATTGGGTAGATTCCCAAGGGTTACACATTGTTGAAGAGAAGGTTAAACCCATCAGAGTACCCAAGAACGTCTCTGAACTTAAATCATTTTTAGGGATGGTAGATTATTATGGCTGATTTCTACCAAATTTATCAACAGTTCTAGCCCCTCTACATTCACTGCTAAAGAAAAACCAGTTTTGGGTTTGGGAGTCGCCCCAAGAAGAAGGCTTCATGAAAGTAAAACAGCTCTTACACTCTTCAAATTTGTTAGTGCACTAGGACCCAACAAAGGAATTGGTGCTAACCTATGATGTGTCCCCCTGTGGAGTGAGGGCAGTACTACCCCACACGATGGGCAAGGGTACAGAGAGGCTGATAGGCTATGTATCCAGGACACTTACCACAGCTGAAAAAGGATATTCTCAGATGGAAAAGCAAGGTCTGTTGGATTATTTTTGGTGCAAATAATTCCACCAATATTTGCATGTGTGACATTTCACCATAGTATCAGACTACAAACCACTTTTGAGTCTGTTTAGCGAGGAAAAAAGGTGATCCCTCCCATAGCTTCTGCACAAATTCAAATGAGCCCTAATATTAGTGGCATATGAATACACCTTTATGCGTGGACCAGGGGATTCATATAACCAATGCTGATGCCCAAAGTGACCTTCCTTTGTAAGAGAACAATGGCCGTGTCCCAATTCCCCAAGAGCTCATATTACTGATGAATTTCCTGCATTCCTCACCAGTCTGTTCCAGGCAGATAAGAAACTGGACGAATTGTGATCCAGTCCTGTCTTGAGTGAGAGACCAATTGTTGTTATATGGTTGGTCCCAGGATGAATTGAAGACATTTTTCAACTGAAGACACGAAATGAGCAGTTAAGATGGTATTCTATTATGGGGTGCACAAGCTGTAGTTCCTTCGCAAGGAAGGGAACCACTCTTAGTAGAGTTACACAGAAAAATAATGCCAAAGCTTTGCTATCCATTCTGCTAGAAGTAATTGTCTGAGATAATGGTGTTGCATTTACTAGCGCTGAATTTCAAAGATTTATCAGCCTCAGCGGTATCAACTATGTGAAGACTGCACCATACCAACCATCATCTAACAGACTGGCGGAAAGAGTAGTACAAACTTTTAAGGCGGCAATGAAAATGTTAACAGGTGAATCATTGGAAACTAAACTTGCTTGTTTCCTATTTCACTACAGAACAACCCCCCACACACTATGACAGGAGCAACTCCTGCAGGATTACTGATCAGGCACCATCTTCGAACCAGATGAAGCCTGATACTTCCCAATTTGAAGGGGAAGGTGGAGCAAAGTCATGGGAACCCAAAAGCGACTCATGATTTGCATAGTCGCGAGCGACGATTTACGGTTGGAGAAGCAGTATGCGTAAAGAGTTTCAGTGGAGGACTGAAGTTGTTACCTGGTAAAGCAAGCTCCGTGACCAGACCATTGTCATACCATGTAGAAGTGGTGGGCTCGTTCACCATTAAGCATGTGGATCATTTAAGGAGAAGGGAGATACCCCAACAAAATGGTGTCCCACCTATAACCATTACTGAATCTATAGTTCCTGTTAAAGTTGCTCAAACAAGGACTGACGTACCCAATGTCTCTGTCGGAGTGGAGGACACTGAACTATCTGTGCCTAATGAGGTACCTGATGTTAATGTAGTTCCAGAGAATGTTGCTCCAGTCAAAGAATCTGACGTCTTGGAGATACAATGTTCCAGATGGATCAGAAAACTACCTGAAATACTGAATTTGTAATTTCAAGACCTGTATAAATATTGTAGTGTCATGAGATAAGTATCCTTGTAAATACAAAATGTGCAGAAGAGTTAAAGGGGGAGGAATGTAGTAGTTATAGATTTGATAAACGTTAGGATTGTAGCTTTAAGAATAATCTTGTGTTGTAAGATCACATGATCTGTGTAAACCAATGAGTTTGCAGCACGGGGAACCTCTAGAGGAGAGTTCTTCATTAGGTACAGAGTTAGATGCATGCTGCTGTTTTGTAAATAAAGTTCAATGTTTCCATCAAGAAAAGTTGCCTGGAAAATCCATTTTATAACACTGACCTTTTATGATGATTGTTTTTTTTTTTGCACACTCGATTGCATTCAGTTTTGTTTGGGAAGTACTAAATGGGTTTAAGCAGAATGCGATTATGAAGCAGAAGCTGTTAAACCACCCGTCCTGTGAAATGGGTGACATTTGTTTTAATGAAATCTGTTCAGGAATTTGATGCAGTCTGACTACATTCCCAATATTACAACAAGGATTCTCACTCTTTAAATGTTGGTCAGTGCCAGGCTCAAATTTACAACAAATGTAGAACTGTTGCTATAATAGAGATGAATTGTGGCAACAGGAACACTAAAGTGTTACAGACCGTTGCTGTTTAACTAGGGTCTGGGGCGTATGTGTCATGCATATTGCATGGCTTGAGATTTTAGAAGGTTGCACAGAGATGTTATGTAATTTCATGATGTTGATTTATACTGGTTAAGAGTTTGATTTGCCCAAGAAACTAAGGTTCCTCTGAGATTGAATCAATGTCTATTTGACCCACTGCTTGTTTTGCTTACACTGCTGTCAGCTTTTGTTTATACATTAGGACATGATGAGCTGGCCTATGAAAGTGAACGATATCACTTGAATTTAAGTGTTTATAGTATTGGTCTGCTGGAGACTTCTTTTGTCTAGGGACCTTAACTGGAGTTTTACACATCAACTTGGAGGCTGTAAAAATGAAAAGAAAATAAACATTGGTGCTGGAGCTTTCATACAACACATTATTAATCTACAAACTCTATCCTCAAACTGTACCCCTCCTCTAATTTTCACTCTCCTCTCCCCCAGGTGTTAGGCCATGTTGCTAGCCGCTATATCAGCCACTTTATTGGAGACTGGGGATTAATCCTGCCTCCTGCGTGATTCAGTTCCATGCTGAACAGTCATGTATCACTGGGCAAACCTTCAATTAGGGCTCCCTAAATGTCTCACTTGATTGTCCCTTTGCTTTGTCAGGCTGCTTTCTATGAATCGAATCCAAAGCAGCTTTGCCAGCTACAGTGGCCAAGAAAACATTTGTCCTGCCCTCCTCTTTGAAAGAGAACTCAGGTAGGTGAAAAATAGAGGGATTCAAAAGGAAAATTAAAACAAAAGTGGAAAATGACCATTTGTTATATTTACTGGTAAACTGTTAGTGACTGATAACTGCCTCTGTGCTTCTTTTAAACTCATGTTGTAGAATCACTCCATTGACTTACAATGAAGAATAAGACGCAGTTGCCAGGATGTACCACTTTATGCCAGGAGAAAAAGAGAAACAGGTTCACTGTGTGCATGTTTTGTTTCAATTATGGGGGACCATCTGGATCACTGGAGCATGCCAGGAAAAACACTATAAAGTGGTGTGCCACAATACAGAGAAGAGTGGATGACAAACTGCAGTGCAGATTTGATGATTAGGAGCAACAGCCCGTATTAAACATAAACCCTATTTAGCCAAGAACACATTACTGACTGACACATAACCTGATTACAATACCCTATGTATGAAGAGCAATAAATAATGGGTGCAGCTTTATCTCAGGTGGTATTCATGGGTGGTGCATCACTTTGTAATTAATTCTGGCTTGAAAGATTCTTTCAACAACATTGATTTTCTAAATGATTTGTTCACAGACTTTAAGGGCAGAAATTTTCGCACGGTGGGCAAGCGCATGCCCAACCCACTTGAGCCTAAAACGCTGCGTGTTGACCTTGGCCGAGCATGCTGAAGTCGATGCGCAATTGCGCGATATTTCAGTCGGCGGGTGTGCACTGGAGCCAGCGGCACACCCACCGACAATTAAAAGGCCTGTTAAGGGCATTAAATAGCCAATGAAATTAAAATTTCCGCTGCCCATCTAACCGAACGGTTGGCGGACAGGCGAAATGGCCTAGTGGCCTTTGCAATTTTCTTCTTGGAAACCTCATCCATGGGTGGGATGAGGTTTCCAAAAGCAAATAACAATAAAATAAAAGTTTTAAAATTTAATTGATAACATGTTCCTGCTCGTGTGACAGGGTCACGTGAGGGGACATGTTTCATTACATTTTTATTTTCTTCATTTACCTTTTAAAAAATGCTTCATCTCCCTGAGGTAGCTCCGTGCCTCAGGGAGATTATGAAGCGCCGCTTGGCATGCGTGAGCGACGTTCAAGCTTGGCCCACTCACCCTCCTCCCCACCCCCCCACCCCCGCCCGCACATGCAGCGCTCAGTGCTGCCCCTCGCGTTTCACGCTGGATGAGCCTTACTTGACCCACCTGCGTGAGACCGCGGTGCGGTGCCAATCGCAGGCAGCAGTCGGCTTCTCGACCGCCCCCACCGAGCCCGCCCGACAAGGTCAAAATTCTGCCCCATGAGACATTTGGTTAGGACCTTTCCAATATCTTAGAAGTTGCCGATTCTAAAGAGAGTTATCACACGTGTTCCAAATTACAACAACTTGCATTTATGCAGCATCTTTAACATAGCAAAATGTCCCAGGCCTGTTCCACCATTAAATTAGTGCATTGTTCATCTGTTTCTTAAATCAATCTAAGCACCTTCCTTCAGGAGCCCTTAATATCCTTACCTTAAAAAGATCGAGCAATCTCAGTTTTGAAATTTTCCACTGACCTCCAGTTTTAGCAGTATTTTTAGGAAGACAGTTCTAGATATCCACTGCACTGAAGGAGTGTACCTTGACATCATCCCCTGAATAACAGAGCTCTTAATTTTCAGGTTTTTTCCCCTTGATCTAGATTCCCCATTTACCCTATCAAATTCTGTAATCATCTTAACAACTCAATATATCACCCTTCAGTCTTCGATACTCAAGGGAAGACAAGCCTAGCTTGTACAACCTGTCCTTATGATTTAACTATTTTAGATATCATTTTGGTGACATATACTTTAGATGCTGGAAATCTGAAATAAAATCTACAAATGCTGGAAAAACCTGGCAAGTCAGGCAGCATCTGTGGAGAAAAACAAGAGTTTCTGGTTGATGATCTTTCAACAGAACTGATGGGGGTAAAGAGTGTGGGTGGGGATGGGGACAGCGCTATGCTTCCTGCACAGGTCTTGCCTTAAAATGATCTTCTTTGTTGAAGCAATTACATCATTAAGCACAAATTGGATTTGTGCATCCTAGTTAACTATTGTATGATATCATATGTGCCTGCATGCCCCTGTAATGTAAACGTTCTCGGCAGAGCAAGGGTTAACGCGGGACTGGAGAATGGCCCTGCATATGGCATGATGCATAGAGTCACATGGAAATAAACTCAGCGAGACAGCCTAGAGAAAACACTCTGGAACCAGCCTGCATGGAGGTAGCAGCACCATGCATGACAGTAACCTGGGATCTGTAAATAGTTAAAGGTTAACAATAAAGGATTCATGTTTAAATATACAAGTCTCAAGACCTCATGCTTGAGACGCCACAATGCACCAGGCTACAACATTAACCTTACTCAAAATGTGATAATGGGTGAAAATCACAGAATCACAGAATTATTACAGCACAGAAGGAGGCCATTTGACCTATTGTGCATCGGCCAATCAATAATACATTTGAAGCAAGCAGGCAGTTTTAACACTGTTGGAAAAGTGTGCATAGTGGAATTGGAAATTTTGGTATTTTTAAAGCCTCAAATTGCTGTATTTGTATTACTATACTGACAACTTGTCACATAATTTACTTTTAGATATATTCATTATAGATGACAACGGATTACATTATGTCATCTATACAATGTCCAGAATCTTCACTGGCAAGTGGTTCTAACCCTTACAGAATTACCAGTCACACAGCTGTCATCACTTTAGACACGATGAAACATGTGTAAACGATTCGGTGATAATGATTCCCTGAGTCATTCAGACCAGCTCCAGTGACAAATGGAGAACATCACCTTTGTTCTATTGGAAAGTTCATACTAAATGCAAGTGATTGAAATGTGCTGGTTTTTTCCTATTTCCCAATCTTAAGATGAAGCTGCAGTGTTGTTGAACAGAATAACCCAACGTCTGGGCGTAAAAGACAATGAGACGCGAGAAACATTAATGCAATTAGAAATTAAAAATAAATGGGCAGCAGTAGAAATGAGCTAATGACTATTTATGGAGACCGACCAATAGATACTAATTCAGCCCATAACAGAATCTCACATTAAGTGAAAGGATTCTCTTCCCTTATATCAGCGAAAGTTAGTGGAATTATTCAGTGCTGCTCCATTATAATTCAACTCTTCTGTACGTGTTTAACGCTATTGGAAAAATGTACATGACAGAAATGCAAACTTGTGTTTGAAAGCTATGTTTTGCCAATCTTGTATTACTCCAGGTAAAACAAGACTCACAATTTACTTTTTACATAATTCTTGCTTGATATATTTATTATACGTAATGATGGGTTATATTATGTTGTCTCTATGATGTCCATAATCTTCACTGACAATCTTTTCTATTTGTTACAAAATTACTATCAATCGCACAGCTCTCATCTCTTTAAACACTAGAAAATATGTCTAATGTTGCAAGTCCTGACTGTGCTTCACTTGATACCACTTCCACCTGTCGGGTCTTTTATGCCCCACACACAACAATGAAAAGAAATTTGAATTGCGGTAGTTTTGTTGAATCAGGAGGAGCATTCCTGCTCCTTTCGTCTTCACAATTTTCTGAAGTTGAACATTTCTGAATGGGTTTTTAGAAGGACCCCCAACAGTTATTTCAAATACTCCATATTAACTTATAGCTGGGGAGTGGGCAGGAAGTGTCTGGTCAGCTGTTAAAATTATGCCACTTGGAGGCTGTGGCTGGGCACAAATAAGTGTGGGATGGGGAGTTCCTGGACAGGTAGCCATTTGCGGTAAATCGAGGGCAAGGGAGGCTTGTGCTTTCTGTGTGGGGCCCTCAGGAGCACCTCCATCATCTCCAAGGCCCACAAAGAGAAAGAAACAAACATTTACTTTGAGGGATCTCTCCATAGTATTAAACCTCTGAACTGTTTCAATCACCACAACTTCAATCAATACTTAGCCCTTCCTCTCCACCACTTTTCTTGACTCCTCCACTGTGGCAATGCTATCAGATTTCAGGCCATTTTTTCACTCCCAAATGGGGTATGCAGAGTTGGGAAATTTCCTGATTCCACAAACTCGACTTGGGAGAAATGGCGCTGACCTGTCAGAATTTTGTTCCTGGGAGCGGGTACTAACTAGAGTGTTGTCCACTGACCCCGAAACAGTGCAGAGACAGTCACCTGGACTTCATCCCAGTTGTAATAAAATCAGTAAAACAAAATAAAGCCTCCTACCCCTCACCCCACATATGTCTTCACCCTCTGCATGCTCCCCACACTCCGTCTATGCCAATTCATGCCACTTCATGTTCCCCACCTACCACCCTTTGCCTTTACATCCTTCATGCCAACTAACCCAGTATCCACCATGGGCACCAGGAGCCATGTCAAGTTGAAATTAAACAAAGTCCTAAGTATCTTTTACAGATTTCACTATATTAAAAAAATTCTCATTGATAAAAGCCCAGTCAGTACATTTAAATCCCTTCAAATACTTATTTTTAATAAAATTGTATTCATAGCCCCACATCAAAAACAGCTAACCTCTTCATAACCGTTTGAATCTGTTAATCAAACTGTGAACTTACAGTCCCTCACTGTGATAATGGTAGGTTGTTAAAGCAGTCAAATAGACTAATCTATAATTATTTCAATAGCCCTCAGACTTATGTCAGCAAACAACTAGTGAAATTGCAAGCAATGAATCTTTTTTCAAATGTAGGCTTTTTTTCAAAAATGTAAAAAACTGGAGATTTAAAATGACCTGACAGTTTGACAGATCCACAGATCTTATTCATTTTTTACTCCCATTCATATCTACTCTTAACAAAGCAAAAGGGTGCATGACCTTCCCCAAAAGGATGCTTAATCTCTCCAAAAGGGTACCTTACCTCTCCAAAGAAAACCGGCAGGCTTAGATCTTACCTTCAATTACCTAGAACCTACAAAACAAGTTTCAGAAACCTGCATGATCAAACTTGCTTCTGGTGAGGGCAGCTGCACATTTCAGTGTGCTGCTGCCTCCATGAATCATGGATCTATAAAAAACATGTGCCACCCCCTGCCCCCCACCACTCCCATCAGTAAAAATGGTGGATGCCAGGCTCAGGGACAGGACTTCTGGATTTGGGGCCCTGGTGCCATTTTGGATAAGGTATGGAGCTCTTCTATCCCCACATATATTCAGACCTGCATGTCCAATATCCAGCCTTTCCTTCCAGTTAATATTCGCAAGGTCAATATTTAACCCACAGCTCAATCTCCATCAGCTTTCAGTCACCTTTCGAAAAACTAGGTAAGGCTGAACCAGATTATTTGTAACCCTGATGTCCAATTTGCTTCCGAACTTGGCTCGTGACCCCATATCCTTGCCATTTAAAGAGTAATGATTTCAATCTCTGCAACCACAATCTGACTTCAGCCCACCTGCTGTGGAAACCCTCAACCTTGCCTTTGTCACCATCAGTCAACTTCCCATCCTCGATAAACTTCAGCCTATCCAAAATCCTGCTACCCCTGTCCCCTATCAAGCCCAGCTCATCCATCAGACCTGTGCTCTTGGTCACCCAAATGATTCAAGATTCTCATCCTTGTGTTTGTATCCCCTCAAAGCCTCACCCCTCACCTTTTCTGTAATCTCCTCTATCTCCATATCCCTACAATCCTCAGAATTCCTCCTTCCTTTGATTCCGAGGAATTCCTGCTTCTCATCAATCCACAATTGGCTGCCATTTTAAGAGACCCAGGTTTTGAATTTAACTGTGAGATGAGTTATTGGAGGATGGGTTTAGGAGCTGGAATCCCAAAAGTTTGCCCTTTTTAACCGGAAGGATATCTTTTAGTGTCTTCCATTGGTTCCCTGTCCACAGACAACCTAATTGATAAGCTGATTGATTTACAGGTTGATTGACAGGTTGTGGAATCCTACAGCTCAAGGCTGCAGCTTTGCTGTGAGCAGGAAGTGAGAGGCTGGGAGAGATTGTGGGGTATAGGGTGGTTGTGGGTTTCTGATTGTGAGGATGCTGCAAGACAGTGGTCGGGGGGCCCTATCGTAGAATCACCTGATTGGGGGTGGGGGGCAAGGTGGAAATAGCCAAATTGCAGAAGTTTCAGGGTCGTTACTGGGTAATTTGTGGGCTTAGAACAACCACTCCTTAAAAGTTGTAACCTTTTGGATTCAGCACCCCTCAACGTCTCTCTGCCAAGTTCCTCATGACTAGGAAACCAGGCCATCATGAACTCGAAACAGAAGGTCTGTTAAAATGAAGTCACACAGCCTCATTAAAACCCACCTCCTGAGAGCCTCTTGGTCAGCCACTCCTCATCCCGCCATTGAAAAAGGATATGGGCTCGTTTGAGGCAGGTTGTGTTCCTGTTTCAAATATTTAACTTTTTAAAAGCTCACCTAACCAAAACCACCCATTTTTGGGGTAATGTTCATCGTCTGGTCTCCAAACTCAAACGTATTCCCTAATCCATCTGAGTCTCCACAGCCTTCACCCTCTTTAAGTCCCTCCTTAAAACCCTGCCTTTGAATAAGCTTTCAGTCAGCTTCATGTTTCCTCCTTCAGCCTAGTGACTATTTAAAAAAATATTTCTCTGGGGATATTTTACTATATTAAGGGTGCTGTACATATTAGACATAAGACATAGACATAGGAGCAGAAATTAGGCTATTCGGCCCATCGAGTCTGCTCCGCAATTCAATCATGGCTGATATGTTTCTCAACTCCATTATTGTTGTTAATAGATAAATATAATAATCCTTAATTCTTATGCACGTTCTCTCAAGTGTCCCAAAGCAGCTTTCACACAATGAAAAGCTAATTGAACAGCAATGATTGTTATTTTACAAGATAAATTTATTGAAAGTCAAGGAGCAGTAGGTTGCTTTGTCAATATTTCACTCTGATATCAGGAACCTTAAATGTTATAGAAGCAGGAAGTGTTAATGATGAGTGCCATTTGCAATTAAGTGGCTTTGGTAGATATCACACACAGCTCAATGTGAATGTTGGAGGAAGGCAAGAAGCTTAAAGAATGGATTTTAATTGAAAACGGCAAAACTTAATGGAACTACAGATGATAAGTTTATTACTGTTTAATTTTTTTATTATTTTCAATTATGTAAGATAGCTATGTTCAATTAAAAGGAGAAGCAATCAGACTTGGATGAAAAGATTTCACACTCCTCCGTAAGGATGAATTAAAATCACCGGGGAGGCAGTTGAAGGTTATCTTACTGATTGAGTTTTAAAACCAAATTGAAAGAGCAGCATTAGCGTGGGAAGATAAATTTAGAAGTTTTCCTATGCTGCACATTTTATGGGGGTCATTTACGTAATGTAATTGAAGCTGCCTATTGTTTTTTGTTTGTTCTGTGCCTGTCAGAATTCAGGTTTAATGCATCATAGCCTGTGTTTTATGTCATATCTCACCATGTCAATTAGCATCTGCGTGATCTCTATTATTTGATGTTAATTATCTCTTAATATTTAGTTAATGGTTCTCAAAAACAGTCCTGGACAATTTGTTAATAATAATGTCTACTTATCATTAGTTTAAGTAAGATATATTTTAAGGAAAAAAAAAGAAGCAAAATGTTGAGGTGACCTGTCAAGCGTTTGTCAGTTCTTCAGGGATTCAGATTGATTTTAGTTGGTGTCATAATGATGTGACTTGTGCATGAATGATGAATCTGTAATTTCACTGGCTGAGCAAACATGCACTGAACTGCTTAAAAGGAACTTTTTGAAGGCAAGAAAATGCATTGACTGAAGATGGTTGCCACATGTCAGCTGATGTCTGGTATTGCCAGTTGACCAGTTTCTGGAAAGTTCCGATGTGTAATTACAAATTCAAGCTTTGCAATTTGAACCGAGGCAAAGCAAACTGCTTTAAAATACAAGTCCACATCCCAAGGTGAACCCTTGGGGGTGGGGGAGGGGGGGCGGCGGGGTGGGTGTGAAGTGAGAGATAATCCCTATAATCCAGCCACCCAACAAAGCTCGTTACTGTCTAAGGAAGAGACATTAAAATACATAGTGCTGGATATTGAAACTGTGGCTGCCACAGACAGACCGACACAAAACTCTTTGGAAATACACAATGGGTGAAGTATTTCAGGCCAGGCAGCAGACCACTGAGGAGAGATTGCAAGAAAGCTTTCAACAGAGGAACGAGGCTGAAAGCTGAGCTCTCTCCCTTTTTCTTCTTTGTAATAAGCATGTGCCTCCCGGTTCGAAAAGCCAACTACCAGAAAACTACCAGTGAACTGAGATCTCATAATAATTGGAACATCTTCTACACCTGACCACATCCAGGAAATCAGCTACACCTCAAGAACAACCAATGAACACTTAACGGTACATTACTTTACCTTTTTTTATTAGATTGTAACGCCCCTTATTTCTGATGTGTGTGTGTGCCCAAATGACTGCATCAGGGCCAAATGCTTGATGTCACATTTTGATTTTTTTTTCTTAGGTTTAGTGGTTAATAAATTTGCTCTTTCTTTAACTCAAGAAAACCTTGTTCATTTGGCTCCTTATTGCTCACTGGTTAAAGAATTAAATACATTCTGATTTGGAAAAGGCATGTACTAATGAAAGAGAAACTTAAACCTTTCCTGTAACCAACTAGGGAAGCTGAATAGAGGGGAGCTGATTCATCTTTACTCACCTGGTCGTATCAATAGGCATAATGTCATGTATGCTGCAACATGTGTCATACACACCATTGCATGAAAAACAAACGTACAATTAGCCTCCCTTTCAATGTGAGGTCCCAAAAGGACAGCTTTAGCAAAGCAAGAGACACCTTGATTCAACTTTCACAATTGGCTCTGATTGGCTCTATGTGGCTCTGCCAGGCTCTATTTGGATCTGCTTGGCTCTGTTTGACTCTATTGGGCTCTGTTTGGCTCTGACAGGCTCTGTGTGGCTCTGTTTGTATCTGTTTGGCTCTGTTTGTCTCAGCCAGGTTCCGTTCGGCTCCTTTTGGCTCTGTTTGGCTCCTCAGGTTCTGTTTGGCTGTGCCAGTCTCTGATTGGCTCTTTTAAGCTCCATTTGGCTCTGTTTTAGTTCTGTTTGGCTCTGATTGGACCTGTTTGGCTCTGCCAGGCTCTGTTTGGCTCTACTTTTCTACTCAAGTTAATGAGTTTTATGTTACAGCCTTTTGCCTCTGAGCCAGCAGGCTGCTTGTCAAGACTACAAAGCCTGACCATATAACATAGGATAACACTTCAGCCCAGTACAGAGAGAGCCCTGCAGTGTCAGAAATTCCACCTTGGTGGGGAATGGTTAATATCCAAGACACATCTGCATACTTTGGTGGAAATGAAGGAGTAGAATTTGACATATGTTACCCCACATAAAATGGGTTCAAAACATTCCCAATTTAGCAGTGGGATGACCTGTGCCCACTCTGTTTTCAGGTGACGCAGGCAGGCAGGTTTTAACTCCCTTCAATAGCTTAATGAGGGCCTGAGATCGGATGAAAGACCCCTGTGCCAACTGAAAGGGTTAGGTATTGAACTTGCTTGCAAGTATTCAACAGACCCAGACCCAGAATGAGTCTCTGCCCCTAATTGATAGTAGTGTAGAAAATGGATGTTAATCTCTGCACCTTTTGTTCTGTTGTTTCTATCCCAGGTTATCAGCTGATTTCTTGGATACATCACCAAGGTACATTAGATTACCAGGGTGAAGGGAACCCATTCATATGTGTGTGTAAAGGAATGTGCCAGTTTAAACTGGAGCTAAAGCAGGTGGATTTGTTAACAGGCTGACATTGTATCCTGTTCCCAGAGGATCAGTGCTCTTTGAATTTCTCCAATCTGGAAAAAATTGGGGTTTCTGCTGGACTATAACTGTGATCTCATATCACCTATTCCTTCACAGTTGGGTGTTAGATTTTTTAATAATTAAAACTATGCTGTTCAATATGAATGCTCAAAGTTCCTTTGTTCTCAATTTCAGAAATGCTGTTAACCCATTTAAATAGTGTTTATCTGTTTAAAATAAGCAACTAATCCCAGCCAATATAGTTTAATTTCAGTTCCTATTGTCACAGACACATTTTATGTGTTTTATTTTTATTGTCCATGATCAATATGTTTATATGCAGATGTGTGTTTTTTCTTACCCTCAGAGCGACTTACTCAATCTTTAATAAACCAGCAGCAAGCTTTTGTATTATTAAAAATGAAGAAAGTTATTTTATTCCTTACACACTTTCTCAACTCACCCACAATATCTCACACACACAAAATTAGATACAGATAAAGATAAAAACAGAGTTACTAAAATGAAATCGATGTCAGTCTCTTTTTTTGCAGGCCTGACGTTTCTTACTCGAATTGATGCTTCGGCTGGAGTGAAGGTCTTGATAAGCAGAGATTTCTCAGTAGCTGTGAAGGTTCCTGTAATTGATTTGCCAGGAGGTTGTCTCTCAGGTGAACTTGAAGTTGAAACAGGATATAAGAGAATCCTTCTTCATCTTTCAAGGTATTGCTGTTGGTTACCATGGCCGCTGTGTTGATTGCACCATTCCAAAACCTTTTCATGTTGTTTTGTGGATCTCTGGGGGAATTCTGCTGGAAATGAGCAGTTTTAAAAACAGGCAGCAAATATGGCTGCCGTAACCATGTAACCTTGTATCAACTGCCAAGGCATTGTCCAAATAACGCTGTGTGTCAATTTGATAAGCATACTGGACAGTAGCTTTTCACACTTGTGGTTCTAGACTGCCAAAGGCCTTTGTGCTTGAAGGACGGACCATCATATTACAATGAGATGTCAATGGGTTTTCATTTACCCTTTGGTCTAACTCACAATGACTCATATCAGTCAATGATGAACTCTTTATTCGTTCTGGAGACAGGATAGTTTCAATCCAAAAGAGAAGTCTGGTGATCCCAGGATGCCACCTTTTCCAGTCAAATGTGACTTTTAAAAATAGCTTTAAACATTTGTGAAATTTACAACCCTGTATTATCCATAACACTATATATTGTCAAATTACATGGTCAAGTATTTTGCTTTGAATGCTTTGCTCCCTCTGGGCTAAGCCCCTTCCCATTTTGTTCGCTGGACCAAAGAAGATCCATTTCTGAGACTCACGACCAGCTATGGAGTGTTTGGTTGTTGTACGAGTTTGCTCATGCTCTATAAGACACTATGTATAAGACAGTAGTTCATCTTCAGCTGGAGCATTGTGTCTAGTTCTGGGCACTGAACTTTAGGAAAGATGTGAGGGCATTGGAGAGAGTGCGGAAGAGGTTTATGAGAATGGTTCCAGAGATGAGGAACTTCAGTTATGAAGGTAGATTGGAGAAGTTAGAGCTGATTTACTTGGAGGATAAAAGGCTGAGAGGAGATTTGATAGATGTATTCAAAATCCTGAGGGGTCTGGACAGAATAGTTCGGGAGAAGCTGTCCCCACTGGTGGAAGGATTGAGAACGTGAAGGTACAGATTTAAAGTCATTAGTAAAAGAAGCAAAAACAACGTGGGGAATAGCTTTTTCACACAGCGAGTGGCTAGGATCTGGAATGCTCTGCCTGACAGTGTGGTGGAGGTAGGTTCAGTCAAGATATTAAAAAGGGAATTAGACTGTTATTTGAAAAGGAAGGATGTGCAGGGTTATGGGGAGAAGGCAGGAGAATGGCACTGGGTGAAATGCTCATTTGGAGAGCCGGTACAGACATGATGGGCTGAATGGCCTCCTTCTGCACTGTAACCATTCTGTGATTCCAAGTCTGTTATTCAGGCCTAATACAGGAGTCTCAGGATCCAATATGGCGTGCACATTCAGACACACACCACTACCTATGTTGCTTCACTCTCTTCCATAGGTGCTCAGGGCATGTTCCAGAAACATCTAAAAGCCTCTTTATCAAAATTAAATAAGGGTCATGTGTTTGATTGAGAGGTTTTCTGTGATATTTTCTGCCCCAGTGCTTGCTTCACCACATGATAAATTCACGTGTAAATTAATGGCACTGAAAGGCGTGATCTGTATTTGCTGCAGTCACTTCTTTCTCTCGAAGCATTCTCTCCTGGCAGCAGCCAGACAGCACCTCCCATCTAAAAGGAGCTGCCGGCCCCTTAAGGGGCATCAGTCAAACCCAAATTTTGTCCCCAAACAAGCACCCAGTCTGAACAGCAGGGTTAGCACTGACTACATCCCCGAGTTATGATGAAAAGCCGGTTCCTGTGAACACAAAGGTGCATGTGGTGCTTGCCCAGAGCTCTCCATGGCCATTTTCAGATGGAATTGAGCTGATAGGCTTCGATGACTAGCTAGTGAATGCTTGGGAGAGATTCAAAACACAGGCTGTTATTGTTGGGATGTTGCTGGTGATAGAGCGTGTCTGTTAAAGAAGTCTTTGTAGTCTTCTGTAAGTTAACAGCAAGTCTTTATTAACTGCTTGTAATTATATACATATATACAGTAAAGGGTAGAGGCACAGAGCTATCCCCATCCTAGGTCTTAACACACCTCTGACCAACATCACACTGACCCTACGTCTAGGTCATGTGCCTTCTTACATCACTGTGTGGGTGGTACTGTACTCAGTCCCACTTTACTCTTGTATATACCAAACCCTTATACTAAACCTCACCCAAGTCTTCACCCTATGCAAATAGAGTTACTTTAGTTTACTTCAGGTTTTACTTCATTATAAGTCTTATGCATTTACCTTATTGTTACAACCTTAATCCTATTCCAACATTATTCCCATTCCAATATTAGCATTAAAAACATTCCCAGTACCCCATTCCCCCTCTTCAAGTCCTTAAAGTTACAGGTTCAGGCATTCTGGAGGTTTTAATAAATACAAGCAAAATACTGCAGATGCTGGAAATCTGAAACAAGAGAGAAGAGAAACAGAGAGAGAGAAACAGAGTTAACATTTTGAGTCGGTACGAAGAACAGTCATACAGATTCGGAACATTAGCTCTCTCTTTCTCTCCACAGATGCTGTCAGACCTGCTGAATTTTTCCAGCAATTTTTGTTTTTGAGTCTGGAGGCTTTATCACCTTACCACATCTCATTTGCCGTTCTGTTGGGAGGGTGATGGGTTCTGCTGGTCCTAGCTCATGCTGCTGGCTTCCCGGTTGGGCTACATTTGGATATGGCTTCTTCCATTGCTTTATGTTGAACCATGGCTGGTTGCTTTGGCTGTTGTGTTGATGCATGGTTCCCGTTGCTCTCCATCATTTCTCGCGAGATGGACAAATATGGTATTTGTCTTCTTGGCACTGCTTTGTTTTCTTTTCCTGCGTGGGCCGTCTCAATGCTTTCTGAGACTGAGGAAGCACGCTCCTGTGGTGAGAGGAAGATTGAGTATTATGCTCACCTCTCTTTTTGTTATCGTTGGTGATGACTCCTATCCGATTACAGCATTTCCTATGATTGTGGCATGCTGGACAGAAGGTACAGTGTGTGCACAGTGGGTGATGTGTCAACCAGCTGTGCCATTGTCATAGTTGGAGGTAGAGGCTTCTCAGTCTGATCATTGTCTGGTACCACTTCCACCGGAGTAATCTCGTGGGCAGCAGGTTGGTCTGACAATTGGGTACTTTTGAGGATCTGGAATGATGATGGGAAAACCTGCTTGCAAAGAGAGGAGAGAGGTTGAAGTTGAAATCAGAGTCTAAACACTCTGTAGTGTTTGAGGATTCAGGACCGCGCTGTTCTAGCTGGCTAACAACAGTGGTGGTCTTGGCATCTTCTGCCATCTGGAGGAGATCCAGGGCTATGCAGGCACTGCTCAGGAGAGAGAAAGGCTGGCTATGGATGATGTACATCAGCTCTATATACTGCCATATGTCATGTTCTCTCCCCTGATGAGTTTTTTTTTCCCCGGCAGGGTATAATTCCTCTGTGCTACCTTGCATGGTCACATTCTGTAATTGTGCTTCTGCCATTTGTTTTCTAAAGGCCTCATGCTCTTTAGTGAGAAATTCTACCTTTGCTTGAAGTTCCATGTTCTGGATTTTCGTTTCTTCGTAGACTTCTTTGAGACTGTAATGTTTCTCCAAGGTTCCTTCCAAATGTGCAACTGTTTCCTCCAGCGCTGCTGTTTCATCCTTGTATCTCTCAGCTTCCTCCCAGAATGTGCACATTCCTGGGTCTTCTCTGAAAACTGGGTCATCTGTTTTTTTTCAGAGCGGCATTAAATTCATTTTGTCTCACATCATAATGTTCCCGAGGAACAAATTTGGATCTGCGGGATCTTTGTGATGTGTGAAGATGCTTCACCAGGTTTACCTTTTTGTTGTGAAGCTCAGTAACTTTGTCTTGGGTTTCACTGTAATTTAGCAGAGTCTCATTGAGTTTGTTCTGCTGTTCTGTCATTCTGCTGCTCAAGGTATTCATTATTTTGTTGTATTGCTGAAGGTTAATGGATTGTTTTTGAATCTGATCCTGAAGGACAATTAGCTGCTCTTTCAACTGTTTCTTTTCTTGTTCAACTCTTGTCTTCTGACTCTGTGTTTCAGTGTGTAGCTTTGTCATTGCTGATAGCTCCAATGCAGCTTGTCCCGAAATAGCATTCAACGTCTTTTCCAACTCTTTGTGTGTTTCCAGGGGCACGTTTTGGTTCATCAAAGCGTCTTTCAAGGCAAGAGCTCTATAAGTGTTTTTCTTGACTGCTGTCATGCCTGGCTGGACTTCAGGTTGGATTCGTCCGAATCAGCTTTGATGCAACCATTTTCTCATTGTATTTGTGCTTTTTCATGCTGCACCTGAGGCAGGACTTTTTCCTAGTCATTCACTACCAGCTGCTGGTGCAGTCCTGGGAACATCTCCATGTCGTTGAAACGGAAATCATTTAGGACTTCTGGCTCAGGCTACCCATTAGGATGTATCACCAGGGCTTCTGGAAAGTTCTGTGTCTTCCTGGCACCCTCATGTGGTTGTTTTGGTTGTTGCCTTTTGGCTTTCTATCATTTTGCTGGTGGGTTTTTATGCCTCTTTTTAAGCTCTGAACTCTCCTCAGTTTAATGATTGAAATATTCAGTTTCCAGTTTCCCCAGGGGTGGTTTGGGATTTATCATTGCCTTGTGTCAGGACAATGTGACTTGTAAGGTCACCAAACCCGTTAAAAATTCATTAAGCTGCTGTTCCTCTGATTTTTTAATGATGTGCTCAAGTAATGTGAAAAAAATCACTTCTCAAGGATGTCAATTGTCCTGTTGGATTTGACCCTGGGACTGGTCCAAACCAATCTGGTTAGTTGGATTTTTGATCCATGTCAAAGATTTTAAATGTGCGGGTACAGTCTTAAGAGCTTACAGGCTACCAAATTGGCATTGCCATTCACTGCAAAACAATGGATTTACCGGACTTGGCAATTTTGGCGGGCTTTGCAAAATGGCAGCGGCGGACTTCAGGGAGAAGGATTTTCAACAATGGTTGCAATGGGTCAGTGGTCTGCTGACTTGATTCAATCAGTGATGTAGCATTTACAATTAGCAAGACATTTGAATGAACTGCAGGCTTGCTGTTTAACGATTCGGACAGACGCGAGATTCTCAAGATTTGAGTAAGTTAATTACTCATTCGTTTTTTTTTCTGTTCAACTTGGGGGTCACGTATTGAGGCTCAGAGTCGGGGAATCAGGATTCGTGATGGGTTTCATTCCAACGGCACTTCCGACTGAATTAGTAAAAGGGCTTCTCAGGACTGGCTGCAGCCTGGAGGTGAAAAGTAGTTTGCGCTCACCCTTGGGGGTTATCAATTCTGCATGCTGAAGCTGGACTTCCAAGTGAGATTGTGTGGGGTCTTCTGCTGCCTGGAGCTCCGGGCTCTTCTCTCTGGTGGCTTTTCTGGTTAGTTTTTTGTGCCCGTAGCTTTAGTTGGAGCTTCTTTCATTTCAGAATCCGTTGATGTCCGTTTTCTTAGAGCGGATCCACCCCACTTTTGCACGAAGTGTGGTACCAGGCGGGTAAAACGATATTTTACCCGTCAGCTGCAATGGCGGCTTTTCATACCACATCATCCCAAACCTGCCGCATTGATTATGTATTCCCGGGATACATGCCATTTCGATGGTGGGCGGGCTCTGATTCACCTACCATGGCTTCACCTTGCTGCTTCACCACCCTGGGTGCCACATTTAAAGTACAGCTGCACTCAGGGCTTCCAGCCCAGGACTGCAGCAAAGAAGACATGGCCCCGAAAGGCAAGAAGACAGCAGCCCTCGAATGCATTTTGGACACGATGGAGGATCACTGTGATACCCTCCACCTCCCCGCTCTGGCCACAGGAGGGGCAGCTACATTACCACTCCGGCTTGGTTGGCAGTGGCAGTGGTGGTCAGTGCCAATGTTGCACAGAAGAGTTTGGCCATCCAGTGCAGATAGAGGATGAATGATCTCCTCTGTGCAGCCAGGGTATGGCAACCATCTCACCTGTCTAAAATCGCACTCACAAGCCCATCACACGTTCACTGGTATCTCACACACTGCCAGATCAAGGGACATCACCACTCACTCTCTCAAACACACCCTCACATGTCCATCTGGCCTCATCTCCTCTGGAGACTGTCTCCTCAGCCCTCTCCACCTTGAGGCCACTTGCACAGAACAACTTGTGCCCCCACACATGCCCTGGGATACCCCCCTTCCCCAGTACAGCCCTCATCCTGCAGCCTCTTGCCCTGCCTGAGGCCACTTCTCCCCTTTCCCCAAGGGAGACCTCGCCCTGTAGCCAGTGATCCAGCAGATGAGGCATGGGAGTCCAGCGGGCTGACCTTATAATGATATGCTGATGTATTACAATGAGGTTCCCGATGTCTGATGGCGGGGAATGTGGCCCACCATCAGTGGGTGGAGCGGACAATTGCAAAGTGGTTTCACAACGTCATGAAACCAATTTTTGGCTTTCTCACTATATTGTCCACTCACAGCAGTGAACATGGAAAACCTTGGCTTTAGTCTTTCAGTATTTCTGTGACATTGAGGGGTTTTGCGCCACTGCTCTCATGTTGGAATGGTGTTTGTTGCAGAGAATGTCTGTTAAAGAAGTCTTGGTCATCTTTTGTAAGTTAACAGCAAGTCTTTATTAACTACTTGTAACTATATACAGATATACAGTAAAAGGTACAGGCACAGAGCTAGCTCCATCCTAGGTCTTAACACATCTCTGGCCAATACCACGCTGACCCTGGGTCTAGACCATGTGCCTTCTTACATCACTATGGGTTGTACTATGCGCAGTCCCACATTAACCCTGTATGTACCAGACCCTTATATTGTAATTATTAGTAGTGAGTGATCACATATTCAAATCCCACCATTGTCAGGGAGGTGACTTACCTTTGTGAATTTGAAAAAAAAAGGAGGGAAGGATGGGATCATCACACAGGCTTTCTCAGTGCACTCACTCATGAGGATTTTTTGGGATATCACCTGAGAGGAATATGAGTTGTTTGACCATTTTCAATAATGCGTACTCCCTTACAATGAGAACTTTCATCACTCTGTGGGAATGGCTTCACAGAATGGCTCGCTGATGCCCAGTTTAGGTTCTGCTAGGGCGACTCAGCTCCTGACCTCATTTCCGCCTTGGTTCAAACATGGTAAAAAGAGTTGAACTCCAGAGATGAGGTGACAGTGACTGCCCTTGACGTCAAGGCAGCATTTGACAGAATGTGGCATCAAGGAGTCCTAGCAAAACTGGAGTCAATGGGAATCAAAGGGAACATTCTCCATTGGTTGGAGTCATACCTATCACAAAGGAAGATGGTTGTGGTGGTTGGAGGTCAGTCATCTCAGGTCCAGAACATCACTGCAGGAGTTCCTCAGGGTAGTGTCATTGGACCAACCATCTTTGACAGCTTCATCAATAACCTTCCATCATAAAGTCAGAAGTGGGGATGTTCGCTGATGATTGCACAATGTTCAGCACCATTCGCAATGCCTCAGATACTGAAGCAGCCCATGTCCAAATGTAGCATCACTTGAACAATATCCAATCTTGGGCTGACAAGCGGCAAGTAACACTCGTGCCACACAAGTTCCAGGCAATGATCATCTCCAACAAGGGAAAATCTAGCCATCGTCTCTTGAAGTTCAATGGCATTACCATCACTGAATCCCCCACTATCAACATCCTGGGGTTTACAGGAACTGAACTGGACTCAACATATAAATACTGTGGCTACAAGAGCAGGTCAGAGACTAGGAATCCTGTGATGAGTAACTCACCTCCTGACTCCCCAAAGCCTGCCCACCATCTACAAGGCACAAGTCAGGATTGTGATGGAATACTCCCCAATTGCCTGGATGAGTGCAGCTCCCACAACACTCAAGAAGCTTGACACCATCCAGGACAAAGCAGCCTGCTTGATTGGCACCCCATCCACAAATATTCACTCCTTCCACCACCAACACCCATTAGCAGCAGTGTGTGTACCATCTACAAGATGCATTGCAGAAACTCACCAAGGCTCTTTCGTCAGCACCTTCCAAACCCACAACCACTACCATCTAGAAGGACAAGGGCAGCAGACACATGGGAACACCACCACCTGGAAGTTACCCTCCAAGTCACTCACCACCCTGACTTGGAAATATATCACCGTTGCTTCACTGTCGCTGGGTCAAAATCCTGGAGCTCCCTCCCTAACAGCACTGTGGGTGTACCTACACCACATGGACTGCAGCAGCTCAAGAAGGCAGCTCACCACCACCTTCTCAAGGGCAATTAGGAATGGGAAATAAATGCTGGCCCAGCCAGTGACACCCACATCCCATGAATTAATTTAAAAAATGAATAAGGTGCCTGCTGAGCAGTCTCACACCATTCCATGTTTCTTAATGCCAAGTTTCTCAACAAAGTACAGCAAAGCTTGTGGAGAAGTTGGACAAATTGAAAAGCAATTTCTTGATTTCCATGTTTAGCTGTTCATGCATGGACTCTGGAAGGTGCTGTCATTTAAGCACTGATAGCCCTTATTCTGAATACAAAATCCGGGCCATAATTTCAGGTGAAAGGTGATGAACTCTGTCTCTAATGAATGATGTCACTGTTCTAGTACAGTTACTTGTAACTGAATGGACTGGCAGTTTTATTATGTTAATGGTGCTACATAACTACAAGTTGTTGTTTAACAAAATGCTCGTTCTCCTGCAATGAAATCGGAACCTGCAAGGAGTGAACTCCCAAGCACTAACTCATCACTGCTAAGCCCAATAATAAAAAAGCAAAGTCCTACACCGCACAAATGATCAGGATTTGTAATGGTCCCTAGAGATGCTATCAACCAGAAGCAGTGATGTTGTGTCTCCACTGATTTGAATCTCTTAATTGCTAGCATTAATTTCAGTTCAATTACAAAAGGAAAGCATGAAAATTAGAATTATTCTGGTGCCACAGTGATGTATTTTCCAGTAAGCAGGGCAGCATGTTAAAAAATGCTGATAATTCAGCACTAATGGCCAACAGATTGGCTGCATTATTCAAAGGACAAAGGAAAGTTGTGGTGAAGAGAGAACAAGCTGCATTTATATAGTGCCCTTAATGTAGAAAAAAACATCCCAAAGTTAATCGCAGAAGGAAATACAAACTCCCATGAGGTTGGAGTAAGGATGCATTGGCTGGCGAGATAATTGACTGGTAGTGCTTGAAACTGCTGAAGACAGATGTTAAAATGAAGGCTTCTCCATTATTCAATATTTACATCATTTTGATGAGAAGCAGAATGGCTGCTTCATGATAGTAACAATCAAACAGCACTTTTGAAAAGATGAATCTTATATTTTGCGTTGATTTGTATTCTGTATTGATTTGCCATGTTGGATGGGAAAGTTAAATCACATTCTCAACAACTGAACCTCCAATCAGTCAATCTCAGAACTATCTGTTCACAGCACCAATCTCGAACTGTTCTTCCATCCCAGTTGAAAATTATGAACTCATAGTAGAAAACATTGAAGGGAAAGGCAATTCAGAGAAAGGAGACCAAAGAAAAATGTAACTCAGTGCACTCACCCACGTGGGGTCAAGGAAGAAGCTGCAGTCACCACATAAAGCAAAGGTCCTGGGTCCTGACAATACCTTGGCTGTAGTGTACAGGTCGGTGCTCCAGATCTAGCCGCGACCCTAGCCAAGCTATTTCAGTACAGCTACAACATTGGCATCTACCCAACAAATTTGGAAAATGCCCAGGTATGGCCTGTCTACAAAAAGCAGGCAAATGCAATCAGTCTGCTCTCAATCATTAGCAAAGTGCTGGACAGTGGCGTGATTGTGTTATTAATGGCACTTGCTCAACAATAACCTGCTCACTAACAGTCAGTTTTAGTTCCGCCTGGGCCACTCAGCTCCTAACCTCATTACAGCATTGGTTCAAACACGGACAAAAGAGATGAACTCCAGAGATGAGGTGAGAGTCACTGCCTTTGACATCAAGGCCGTAGTTGACTGAGTGTGGCATCAAGAAGCCCTAGCAAAACTGGAGTCAATGAGAATCAGGGGGAAAGCTCCCAGCTGGTTGGAGTCATACCTAGCACAAAGGAACATGGTTGTGGTTGTTGGAGGTCAGCCATCTCAGCTCCAGGACATCACTGCAGGGGTTCCTCGGGATAGTGTCCTAGGCCCAACCATCTTCAGCTGCTTCATCAATGATTTTCCTTCCATCATAAGGTCAGAAGTGGGGAAGCTTGCTGATGATTGCATAATGGTCAGTTCTGTTTACAATCACTCAGGTAATAAAGAAGTCTGTACTCACATGCAGCATGACCTGGATAGCATTCAGGTTTGGACTGATCAGTGGCAAGTTACATTGGCATCACATAGTTACCAGGTAATGCCCATGTCCAACAAAAGAGATTCTGAGCATTCCCTCTTGATATTTAATGGCATTACCATTTTTGAATCACCCATCATCAACAGCCTGGGTGGGTCACCGTTGACCAGAAACTGAACTAGACCAGTCTGTTACGGCACAGTGGATGGTAAATGCTGAGCTGCCCAATCCCAGAGGGAAACTTGAAACAGCTGCCACAACTGTTTTGCAATTTGTATTTTATTTCGAGATGCATGCCTTGAATTCAGTAATAATACATCCACCGAGTCTTAGAGGATTTTTACAAACCAACAATAAACATTTATTAATAGAATAAATGATTTTAAGCACATACACAGGCCTATAAATTACTACTATAATAACTCATAAATCCCCTAATTAACCTGGTTTCAATGGACCCAGGCAATGCATACAATAGCCTGGACAGTGATATTTACAATGAGCTTTCTCAGCTTCAGTTCCTGTAGGCAGCAGCTTGATGCATAGAAGCTGAAGGCTTTTCACACTTGTGTTAGATCTTAGAATGTCTTCCCCTTACACATAACCTCATCTCCTTTATACATGTTTCTCCCTTTTTAATGTAAGTTCCATTGTTCCGACATATCTTTGCAACTTTACTTTTCTCATAATATAAATCTTTCATAATACTCATAGTATCAGTAATATTTAGGAAAAATAAACAGACTGTTGGGCTTGGCTTCTTATGACAAGATGTAATATTTTACCAGATCTTTGAAATTCAGGCTAACTTAATTTATCTAAAAATGCAAATGATCTTCCCACCTCACATGCTAAAACTTCAGCCGTGTTTACATAATTAGCATTTCAAATGTAACTTTCCTTTTGATCACTCAAAAGCTCCAGATCAGCTGCTTCCAATTCAATTAAATCCCACCCCCACCCCCCCACCAACACACACACACACACACATCCACAGAGAGTGACTAATCCAAACCCCACTATTAACCTATCTTTACAATAAATCACATTAATATTATGACAATTATTACATTTTCATGACACAGCCATATCACTGAAAGAGCAGGTCAGAGGCTGAGTATTCTGAAGAGAGTTTCTCACCTCCTGACTCCCCAAAGCCTATGCAGCAACTACAAGACACAAGTCAGGAATGTGATGGAATGCTCCCCACTTACCTGGATGAGTGCAACTCCCACAGCACTCAGGAAGCTCAACATCATCCAGGACAAAGCAGCCCACTTGTTCTGCCCTCACCACTTTAAACATTCACTCCCTCCATCACCACCATACAGTGATATCAGTATTTACTATACTCCGAATGCACTGCAGCAACTTGCCAAGACTCCTTCGCCAACATCTTCCAAACCCTCAACCTTAAAGCATGGGACCACCACCCACCTGGAAGTTCCCATCCCAGCCACTCACCATCCTGACTTGGAAATATATCGCCGTTCCTTCACTGTCGCTGGGTCAAAATCCTGGAACTCCCTCCTTAACAGCGCTATGGGACTGCAGCGGTTCAAGAAGGCAGCTCACCACCACCTTCTCTAGGGGCAATTAGGGAATGGGAAATATCCTGTGGATAAATAAGTGAATAAAATAAAAAGTCAATCGTGAATAATATTACAGGAGTTAGTTAAAGATCAAAAATCTATATAAGAGAGCCGTTCTAACTGTGTTTGCAAGATGCAACAATGAATGCTAAATTCTTTTTGATGTCTTTTGAAAGGAGGAATTGAGCCTATACAGGAAGATTAGCAGCTGCTGAATTTAAATATTTTGTCTAAGCAACATGTAGATGCAGATAAATTCTGTCAACAGAAGGAACAAAAACCCCTTTAAAAATGAATACATAAATGGTAACTATGGAAGCACCACATGCAATTAAAGAAATTTGAAAATCGCAATAGTGAATTAATGATGTGCAAATTGAATGATGCTACTCGTAGTTTTTGTGGAAGGAGTCATTAGCATGTGGACCCTGATAAATATCATTTGTTACCTACTGCTATAGACTTTTTGTTCTCATTTTGCAGCAGTTTCAACAGTGTGCATATCATCCACTGCGGGGGCACCATTTTATCAATGAGGTGATGTCCATCAAGAGACAATTTGCCATGGAGCTCTGGACTTTCATCACATTTCACTCATCGCTTCACCATTCAAATTTCACAGCTGCAGGGATGTGCTGACACGATCTATGCCACGTCTCTACATGCTCAGTCATGTTCCAGATTTTAAAGGAATCTGGAATCTTCTCTTGTACATATTGAACGGCGGGGCAGGCCTGAGGGGCTGAATAGCCTAATTCTGCTCCCATTTCATATGTCTGTATGCAAATACGCTCATTAGTTAACTGTTGCACTAGGGCAGCTTAGCCCAGTAGTGGAGATGCCACCAAATTGTCAAACCCTTCTAACCCGGGTGACAATGGGCAGAGATCAGCTATTTCCCTACATAGCAGGAAACGCAAAGTGAATGTGGTGTCTTGACAACTCCGCTATGGTAAATTTCAGTCTTCATATTCGAGTGTGAAGTGTCACATGGGCAGGTGTACTTATCAGGAGCATTGGAATAAAATTAATGAATGAAAAATCACACTCAATATTCCAGATATGTGCT